>NW_025222420.1:383209-635483 GCF_014066325.1 Apis laboriosa
GAAGAAGAGACGATTTTCTTTCCGCCAACTTCAGCCTGGCTGCACAAAAATCACCGATGTTTTCCCTATATACTTGTGCTCGCTTCCGATGTATCGGGTTATCTAGGTCCGACACTCCACTATGGTCGAACGATAACCGCGAACCAATTCCTTTCCCCTCTTCCCATCCCCTCGTAACCTGTGCGTCTCCATGCCTCTCACCTTCGACCAAGCAACCGCTCCCTCCTCTCCTCCCCCTATGTCGGTGATATAGTTATACATTATTCGATATTGCGGCATCACGAGCTCCACCGGTACGATATTCTCATTGTATGCCGCGCCGCCACTTAGCAATACATAGCCGGCCCCCGGGGTGGACAATGTTCGTAGACGCCGGGGCAAAACCCGAGGAGAGGTCCAGATGGGTGAGGGAGAGAGGGTAGAGACGCAAGTACAATTCAATGTACAATGTTTGAACATTACTTGAATGCTTAATGAAGTCGTGTCTTATATCGAACAATGCGAAGCCTCGAAACCGTTCGTTCGTCCGCATCTAAATCCCCTCTATAAACCAGCCCTCTCAGCCCGCGCGCCGCTTGTTCTCCTCCCTGCGCGCCCCCACACATCCACCTACGTCTTTCTACGTGCCTCCCCCCCCAATGTTCCAAAGAGGCGTCCCCCTCTCCACCCACCCCCTAGCCGCAATCCAGGCCATTATGGAT
The DNA here is from genome assembly GCF_014066325.1 of Apis laboriosa. NCBI lineage: Eukaryota > Metazoa > Arthropoda > Insecta > Hymenoptera > Apidae > Apis > Apis laboriosa. Next base: position 383,911 of record NW_025222420.1, read on the forward strand.
CTTTCTCTCTCTCTCTCTCGCTCTGCCTCTCCCTTCTCTCACCCTTTGCTTGCAATACGAGGTCCTTCCATCCTGCACAAGGTTCATCCCGCACACCGAAACCCTCGACCTACGATACCTTCTTCTCCTCCTCCTTCTTCTTCTTCTTCTCCTCCTCCCTCACGAGGGTATATGATAATACGTTTCCACCAGAGCCAATAATCTTTATCGCCGGCATCTTTCGTGTGATCTTCGGCTGAACGGTGCACGCGGCACGTTAATAACCCAGGCTTATTATTATTTGTCGTAGTAAGATGCCTTCGGATAAGGCTGATCGCACGATCAGCCGCAGTAGTTTATCCCGACAACTAGCTTGCCCGTCCGCCAGCTTGGCCGCGCTGAGAGATCAACTTACTCCTGTACTGGTGTTTATGATATATACTTGACCCCTCTAATGAGCGGAATATCGTTTCCCGATGTTCTCGCTTAACTCGCCCCCTCTTGATTAATACATTGATAATAGAAGAAGGGGCGGGCGAAGGGTCGCTGTCTACCCTTTATTGACGACGAATTAAATTAAAAAAGAAAAAGAAAGGAGGGGAGTTACTCTATTGATGGTAGCTCGTAAGATTAAAAACTCGTAATTCTTCGACGATTGCGGCGGAAGTCGAAGAGGAATCGAGTTTCAAGATTCAGCAAGATAATACTACGCAGAGAGCATTGTCTTACTCTTGTTCAGAGACAATCGCTCTTCTCAGATCGTGACTCCTTATAGGCTGTGGAGATCGAGCCCCCCCTCCTCGCTCTCCCTTTCCTCCCGTCCTTGACTTCACCTTCACCTTCACTTCGCCGTCCCTTCCTCCGTTATTACCTTCCGTTATTACATTCTCTTCCATTTTCGCCCACACAAAGTGGATAACCATCATAAGAATCGAACAAATACTCGCGATACGATTCATCACGTGGCGCGTTGATGTTCAAAGCTCGACGATTTCTCGAGAGGAAGGGAACGAAACGGAGCGAAGGGGATGAGGAAATTACGCGTACGTACGGTGTTTGGCTTCTTGGTAACGATCGAATGAATCACCTTTCGCGTTTATCACGTGGATGAGCGCGCGCGATAATACGCGGCGGGGCAAAATTGTTGCCCCTTAACCCGTCCGCCATGAAACTCGCGGCATTACACGGGTAAGGAAAGTATAATAATTCTATCATGATCCCTGGAAGATGATCATTTTGCGTGTCGGAATTGTTCCTTGTTCCTGGATCGCGCGTCGCGAATTTGCATTATTATCACGACTCGTGGTGATCCGTACACTTCGATGAAATTTTAATAAAACGAAGCTTGGCAATTGCGATACGTTATATATATATTTTTTAAGGGTTGATTTTAGTTAGTTGTTTGGGGGAAGATGTCTTTATAAGGGGATATCGGTGTTATTGGATTTATAATATTTCGAGTAATTTCGATGTTACGGGGAATTTTTCGAAAGAGCTAATTTATAAAGCGAGGCGAAATGAAATTTTAATGGGGGGTTCATCATATTCCGTTTAAATAGCGATATATTATTCGATGATTTTTTTTTTTTTTTTTTTTTTTTGAGTATTTTTCAGCGAATCGAATTTTGGATTACAGTGAGAATTTATTATGAAAATAATATTCATTAATAAAGATGTATTAATTATTATTGTTATTTAGATTTCATGCATTTTAATAAAAGTTTAATTTATAATGAATTTTTCGAGGGGGATGCATAATGTGTAATTTATAAAGTAAGTATTTGAAATGAAATTTTAATATAAGGTTGTACCGTTACCATTCAAATTGCAATATTATTGGACGATATTTTAATATTTTTCAAGCAAATCTGATTTTCCATGGATCGTATTAATGAAAATTAAATATAGATTTTTTTTTTTTTAAATACAATAGATGTATTGGGTATCATTTTTGTTTAGTCCATGGCATTCTATATTTTATAGAAATTCATATGTAGATATGGACAATTTTTCGAGAGAGAGAGAGAGATATGTGATATAATTTACAAGGCGAGACGGTATGAACGTTACAACCGGACAGAGAGTGATCCCATCATAAATCAAAAAAGTGGAATGCGCGTATTTTATACAAAATCTCGTGAAAATGAATTTTGCTCACTGAATTCATCACGTTCGTTTAACCAACCCTCTGTTTGACAGATTGTCATTGTTCCGAGTATTACTTCCGTTTACAAAATTATTGCTTTCAATATTTAATTTGTTTAATTCAAGAAATGTTTCTAAATTTTTTTTCATAAATTCTTTCGAATTTTTCAAAAATAATAAAGGAATTCTTTTTCTGATATTAACAAATTTTTTTCGATAAATTTAATTTAAACTTTAATACTTAGAGATATTAAAATTATCACGCAATAATAGAATAGAAATTTTTAGAAATTATTTGCCTTTTACTTTACAACAAATACATCTCATTGACGATTGAAGATTGATTTTATCCACGCTTTCCTATCACTTACATTTTTTAAATCACGTTTCTCTGCAACAGAATCATTTTTTTCCCGTAGCATAATCTGTTTAACTTCGTTGTACACGTCGGGCCAATTTTTATATTCGATCAGTTTCTTTTCCTCCCTGATAAAGAGTCGATAAAAGTAACGTGATAAATCCGCGAGGGAATCAATTTCCCCCTTATATTATATCACACTTTGATTCTATTCTTGACCACCACATTTTACGTCACCGTGTTCAATGCAAATTTCATTAGTTTTCTATTTCACGGGAGGAAGGGAGGAGAATCCGATAATAACCGATTCGAAAAGAATAGAATTGTTCCATCATATTTTTCCACGGAATGATCCACGTTACGCTATAAGAGAAATCGGAGAAATAACAAGGCCGCGCTGTGAAACTTCCATAGCGTGCACATTTCCTTCCAACTTGCGTAAGAAAGGATTTCGCGCGAGGATTATAATGATTTCGCGATGTATACGCGAAATACGACCAATGTCACGTGTTGCGTTAAAGATTACGTGACGTTATCCGTATTTCTGTATAGAAATATCGGTGCTGGTTCGTCGTTTTGAATTTCAATTTTTATAAAAAATTTGTTATTTTACATTAATATTATTCTTATTCTTATATAATATGTATATTTCGATTTAATTTTTACATTAAAATAATTTTATAAATGTTAGTAAAAAAAAAAAAAAATTCTGACGTATCCATTTTAACTAAAGATATTTATTACGTATTATTTACTGATCATAATTATATAATATATCCAAGAAAACTCGGAATTGAAAAATACTGATAATTGATCAAGATATTCTTCCTCTAACTCATTGTTCAAACAATTACGAAATTACGCGTACAAACAAATCAAATATTTATTCGGGCACGTGTGCAAACATCGTTAAAAGGCTACGTATCGAAGATTTTTCCTAGCGAGGGAGATCGGTCCTTTCGAGAGAGAGTGTCGACGGAGAGTGTCACGTTACACCGAGGGGCCAAGAACGTGAGGCCTCGTAAAACGAAAAGATACGCTTCTCGGCCGACCGAGTATCGTCATACGTATTTTATTTGTCAATCGATAACATGATTCCTCGTGGGAGGAGAGCGAGGCGGTTAGCGACGTGGTCTCCGCTTTCAAATTAGTATTCGTCGTCTGTGTGCGGGGGTGGATCGACGACGAAGGAGACGAAGGAGAGAGCCCAAAGGAACAGCGGGGTAATGCGGTTATCTTGTAGCGGAGTATTATTTCCTCTTTCAATAAGAGTAAGAACCGCCCTTCTGCTTGCCATCGTTTCCCACCTCCTGCTTCGAAAGCCCATCCAGGGGAACAGCTTTTGTTCCTTTCGTTCCTTCGTTTTTCACCAATTCTCGAGACACCAGTTACGTTGCTATCTCTCCCCGCTGCCGTATTTATCGGCGGTTATTAAATACTTGAAATTACATCTGCCTTCCAAATGGAGGGCTCGCTTGAAAATATTTTCGAGTTGGGGTCGAGGGAAGGATTTGGGGAAGAATTTTTCTTTTTTCTTTTTTTCTTGAAGAGGAAATGTAATTTTCTTTGGTATATTCGTATTTCGGTATCTTTTAGTAGATATTTTTTAATTATTGTACAAGTTGAACAAGTTGTTATTACACGTAAAATAATATCTTAGAAATAAAATAGAATCTTAGAAATGTTAATATTGCAAGGAATTACATCCATGAATAAAGTTGATCGAGTTGAAAAATTTCGAAAAATTTTATTATTTCGTTGATTTTGTGTTTCATGTCGAATTAAATTTATATTCCAAAAATAAAAACGTGAAAATAAGAGGAAACGGTTAACAATTTACATCACATCATTTTAATTTTAGCTTTTTTTCAAATTGAGCGAAAATTAATTATTTTCAGACTAGTCAGAGCACGATAGAGAAATATATTTTAAATTAAAATCGCATTTCCTTTTTCTCCCCCGCGAATAACTCCATCAACGAATAAACAAAAATTTCAAACAAATTAAATTGTCGTTTTTCTCGAGTACTGAAGAATTTATTATATTGAAAAAGAAGAAACTCGCAATAAATCATACACAATATTTAACAAGTTCGTTTTCGAAGAAGAAAAAGTTGGAAAAAACTTCAAATAATCCTCTCTCACTCTATCGCGTAATAATCTTTCCAGCCACCAAGCAATTGTTTCGAAAGAGAAGATTAAAAAAAACAAACTGCTCCTGATGAAAATTTGATATCGTGAAAACAACCTTCTACTATTCCTTACCTAACCCAACATTAATATCACGTTGTCCTCATCAGAAGCGTCATCAAGTTACGTAAACAAGGCCGGTACACCGTCGTGTATTAATCCGCATTCCACTCGCTTTGATACCGAACCATCGTGGCCCGAGTGGCGAGAGTTCACCGAGAGAAACCGAGGCACACCGATACCCCCAAGATGGCCGTGAACCGTTCGAGAGGAAAATGAGACAGATAACGTAAGGGCGAAACTCCGAGCGCGGGGAGTTCTTGTCGCGTTGGGACGGCGAAACAAGGCTAAGAGATAGACCGTGTGAGATAGATCGAATCTGTAACCGAAGTAGAAACGAAAGGATTCCAAAGGCTCTCCCCGTTTCGACTTAAGGACCTTGCCTTCCGGCTACGGCCTCGGATAGTCTTCGAAGATGCACAGTGTACTCGAAGAATATAACCGAGCCCGATAATAATCGGTCGACCATGCTTATGGTTTCTAGGTTGTGGGGTGGCGAACAGTCCGAGCTCACGAGCCGCAAGCCATTTCTTTCAACAAGGTTGTTTACTGGATAATAGAAGAAGGCCTCTGGGCCTCTAGTTTGAATTCTGCCTCCCCCCTTCTTCCTCTACTTATCAGTTTTATTCTATCTAGGTGTTACGGAGGAAGACGCGAAGAACCGTTCAACTGTGAAAGAATATTTTTACCCCCTCGTTATTTCACCTGATTTCATCCGTTCCAAGCTTCCGCTTTAACGCCACTTATATCCACAATTTCGCTCTTATTGGTTTAGTGTAACGGTATTAATATTCACTACAACTCGATAAAATTACAAGCGCTTGTTTTAAAGGGTTTATATTATTCGTGAATATTCGTGCCTCGAATAGAAACTGGAAAGCTTTTCCTTTGAAAAAGAAACTTGTTTAATTTTATTATACGATTAAGCGTTTGGAATATTTTATAGGATATATATATATAACTAGACCGCCAAGTAAGAAGATTTCGTATATTAATCGGGATACATTCGTCACAAGCATCCTCCAATTAATTGTAGCTTCCTAGGATTATACGTATATAACTATTTATATACAGAACACATTGAAATTGACACGTTAGGAATATTTTACTATACTACAAATAAAATTCCCTAGACTCGATCGATAATTTTAGAAAAATAATTTTCCCACAATCATCACACTCGAAGCAAATAAACTTAATCCTTCGAATCGAGACGAAGGAACACGACGACAAGCTCGCTCAGAAACGTACAAAGGATTACATATCGGCGGAAAGAGAAATGAATTACCGTAATAAGCCAGGTTAAACGTACGCGCATTTACGGCACGCAGCTCTCCTCTTCCTGTTGTATCCACCTGCGCGCGGGCCCGAACGATTGTACCTGACCACGGTGGTCGAGGGGAGGGACGCCGTCCGCTCGTAGATCAATGGGACAACGCTTCCAACGTATATTCGTGCGACCGTGCCACGATTGTTGTTCATCATACGACTGTAGAAAGATAAAGGAGGAGGGAGGAGTGGGGGAGAGGCGAAAGAAAGCGGCGTGCGCGCTACGAGGAGGGGAAGGAGTAGTGGTGCATCACATAGGAGACGGAGCACACGTATACACACGAATACACGTAGGGCCGTGTCGCCACCAGAGGATAAAGGAGTTGTGGAACGCGGCGAGTAAGAAACACGCGGAAACGGGTGACAGTTCGTGCCGCGGCCATAACAGCCACGCTATTTTGCCGTCCATTTTTCCCTCGCTCTCTCTCTCTCTCTCTCTCCCTCCCCACGTTCCTTTTATCTATCGACCCCCCTTCGCCTTTCCATCTTCCTCGTTTGCGGCACTCGGGGGCCCCCCAACAACATCCGAGACCCGGCGATCACGGCCCCAGATAGACCGTGGCTATATACCGGCGAGCGCGCTTGGATAAAAAGGAATCCTGGAGTGGAGGGAGGGGGGGAGGTTCGCTGGTGAAAAACCGCGAATGTCGGACGACGATGCGGCGGTGTTGGATAGATCGGTGGACCAGATCCGGATGGAGGCGAATGCCGCCTCCTGTGGCGTGCCTCAATCAGGGACGGGAGGGGGAGGAGGGAGGAGGAGATTGTCTCGATTTTTGATCGCGGGTATTTTTAACGGGCTAACTAAAATTCCCGGGTTTTATATATATATGTGTGTGTGTGTGTGTGTATGTATATGTATCAGGGAGGGGAGAAGGAGGATTTAGAAGGATTTCTGGAAGGAGGGAACCGAACGATCATCGATCATTGTGTCTTTTTCTCCGTATTCGGGGAATGATTGCTCGGTTATTTTACTTTTTTTTTTTTTTTTTTAATAAATTTCCAACGTTTCTCCTTCCAAGGGTGAAAAAAATTTGTGTGCCTCGAGTTTTATTACTTATGGTTACGGTCCGTTGATTGTGATTATTACAGACGCGCATCTTCCACGACGAAACGAATCTTATATTTACGTTTCTTTTTTTATTTTTCTTTGTTACTCGAAAAATCGTTGGATTTTTTAAAGAAGCTGAATATCGAGTTCTATATCTTTAAATATCATTATAATTTCCCATTCCAAAAAATTTCTTTAACTTTCTTCAAAAATCACGCTTCTTCAAATCTCTTCTGCATTCCATTAAAAACACTAGTGCTCTCCTATCCCCCCGACGGAGCAAATTAAATTTCAATCTCGACAGCGATCCACCCAATCTAACCTAACCTAAAACCTAACCTAACCTCGCCGCTCTCTATCTTTTAGTATAAACCGATTGTCACGATACCGAAAGCTAGCTCTTCTCCTAGCTCGTCGCAAGAGGGGGGGGAGGGGAGTGACTAGCCAGGATTACTAGCTCTGCCTCGTTGACAGTTTTACGACGATAGAGGTCGCTTTCGTCCTCCACACGCCTTCCATCCAGATAGCCCAGTTCTATACGCGGTATCAAGGAGACGAAGACGAAGACGAAGACGAAAAAGAAGAAGAAGAAGAAGAAGAAGAAGTCGCTTGATAAATCTAGTTCCGCTCACGTTTGCCGGGTAGCCGCTGTTCGTCTTCTACCTGTTAGACAAGGCGGCCAATTTGTGTGTGGAAGGGAAAACGTTGGTCGGCGGGCAAAAAGCGTGGTGCGGGTCTCTCCCGGTTCAAGATGCGGGATGCGATTTTTTTGCGATCGGGTCCGCGCCATCGCTGACCGCGAACGAGATTATCGTGGTATCGAATTCGGGACGGGAATCGCCGATAGAAATTTATCGCGGGGCCTGAGAAAAATGATCCTCGAGCGTTAAACGCGTGAAACCACAGGCAGCTAGTCACTGCGGGGGAGCAATTTCTTTAGGCACCATGAGGAGACGAGGTGCCCCGTCGTATCTATCCGATCGAATTGTTTCGTGATTGGGAATTGAGTGTAATGCGGTTGGGAAAGGATGAATCGTTACTTGGGATCGTCATTTCGGATTTATTTTCTCCGAAATATTTGTCTATCTTTTTTTCTCTTGTAACTTTATATAGTTTTGAGTTAGAGAGGCGTTAGAGAGATCGTTGTAGTATCGATTATTTGGCGTTGAACGTGTTAATGTTACGTTAAATTGTTAAAGAAAATGAAACGGAGATGGACAGTGGAAAATCAGTTTTTCATTTCTTCAGAGATTGTTTGTTGAATAATCATTGGTGTGCTAACAGGAACGGTCAATTTGTCGAGCTATCGCGTGGTTGCAACGAAAATCGTAAGGAATACTCTTCAGATCTTGGGAAAATAGATTCTTTACTACGTATATGAAGTATATTTTCTAGGGAAACAACGGTTTTAACTTTTCTATTTGTTTAAACTTTCCTCGAATCGTTCGATCCACTAGTTTTTATTCTTAAATAAAGTTTGGTTAAAATAAAAATGATGTTGAAACTCCACGGATCGATCCGTTTAAAATTTTTTTCCCTTTCCTCGAACAATTGTTATTATTGTCACGTACTTCCATAGAAAAATTAAATCCGTCCCGTAATAAGCTTGTTTTTTTATCGATCGATGAATCGAGCCAAGAGACTAATCGCAAATGCAAAAAAAAAAAAAAAAAAAAAGGGTACAAAATATTTTGTTTGGTCGTCGTTAAATGCTACGTGAAAATAGCCGTTGAAAAAAAAAACCAATAACAATTCCATTATCCCCTGGTCGAAAACGGCTCTACTGAATCATAAACAAAGCCCATCCATATTCATGCATGAAAATAGATTTAGTTATGTCGAGCAACGTATGCTCGGCTACGTGAGAAAATTACGAATATTTCCATAAAGCTTTCTTAACTAGGGGATGGCGAGGCACGTAGACCGGAAGTGCATTTCAGACGGAAAACACCGGGATGTCATCGCGTGCGTCATCTCTGCGCTTAACTTAATCTACCTGTGCACGCATACATTCGTCCTCGTTTGACAGAAATTTCGAGATTCTTCACCTCGCTCGAAATTTTAGAAACAGAGCATGGTACAATTTGAACAGAATTTTTTAAAAAAAAATATTATAATAATAATATAATAATAATTTGAGAAATTTTGAGATTCTTCAGCTCGTCAGAAATTTCAGAAACAGTGCACAGTACAATTTAAACAGAATTTCAAAAAAAAATATTATAATAATAATAGTTGAAAATGGAAAGTAAAATTTGAGAAATTTCAAGATTCTTCAGCTCATCCGAAATTTCAGAAACAGAGCACAGTACAATTTAAACAGAATTTCAAAAAAAAAAATATATAATAACAATTGAAAATGGAAAGTAAAATTTGAGAAATTTTGAGATTCTTCATTTCGCTCGAAATTTCAAAAACAGAGTACGATACAATTTAAACAGAATTTCAAAAAAAAAATGGAAGAAAAATATAATAATAATAATAGTTGAAAATGGAAAATAAAATTTCATCTTCGAGAAAATTTTAAAATTTTAAAATGTATCAAATATATTGCATCTATCGAATTTCTAAATAATGATTTGTTGAATACTGCTATTCGTATAAATATTTAAATCACTGAAGATTTTTAATCAATTTGTCGATATTTCTCAGTGAGATATATCTCTATGTATCGAATATTGATTTAAAATTTATTTTTAGTATATAACAACGTTGCGAATTTTCTATTTCGTGTTCAATTTTTTTGATACATTTTGTTAAATATAGAAAATTTTTTCAATGAAAATACACGATACTGTCATGACAAATGATTTATATTTTTAACGATATCTATTCTGTTTTATTAAATAAAATTTGTTTTATATCGTTATTATTTCACATTATATTTTTTTATATTATTCTATTATTATTCATATTATATTTTACACGTTTTATTTCATACCAACGCGATCTGTAACAACGATGTTGCGAATCATCGATCAAAATAACATATACATACATTTTTTCCAAAAATCCAGACACCAATTTATCATCGAATCCATTTTGGTCAAGTTAACTTATTTTCAGATGTAACGATTATTCATTGTACACTCGTACTGCAATATACATATGTATGCAAAATAGATGCAAAATCCTCGCGTCGATTAAATAAAAAACAAACGTAAAAAATTTTCACCGTAAATTACAAAAATTCCAAAATTATCGATAATCCACAAAACTGTAAATATTCTAAAATCATAAAGAAAAAAAAAAGCCACGTTCACACCAAATCATGGAAAATTATTCCCACGATTCATAATCCTGCAAAAAAAAAACAGAAAAAAAAAAAACAAATCTTTGATCATTTCGAAATCATAAAAAACAATCACATTCGCGCCAAATTCCCACGATCGATAATCCTATACAACAACAAATTTTGTATTTCTCTCGAATAAATCCTCGATAACGATATTGAATTACGTATATATATATATATATCGTTCCACGATATCCTCTTAAAAGAAGACGTCAACGTCGTGACAGTACTTCTCCTCGAGCGAGAGAAAAACATCGAGAATGGTGGAAAAGTGCGCGAACTAGGAAGCGTTGCACGTTGTTGAATTTCCATTAACTGTAACAGGAACCGAAGAAGGATTGGAAGCGGACGAGTAAGATAGTTGGAGGTCTAGGTCTCTATATACCTCTAATACCGATCCCTATCTCTGCGTGCAGGGTTGCCCGGTGGCGCAACTACGGCACAACTAATATCTTGTCCGGCGCAAAACCGGAATGCTGGCAGGGATTACAACTTGTATTAATTACGGGCGACATTACGCCGGCCAGATTAGAAATCGAAGGAGAGTGGATAGTAGAGAGGCGAAGTCGTGGGGCCCGGCTTTACACGCTGGGAAATTCTCCCATCAATATGCAGCCGCGCCACCTCCCGCTGCCTCTTTTAATTACCGCCTAGGCGGCTCTAGCTGTCCGCCAAGGCCGCGCCAAGATCGAACGCGATGAGGATACACGTCGAACGATATACGTAACGATATTGTTTACTCCCGCCTCGTTAATGGTGATTGGTTTCGATTTAGCGTACAAATGTAAGTGTACTCGTATATATATATATATATATTATAGAGTTAATTTCGATGTGAAAAAGGATTTATTCCGTAGGAATTGAATAAGGCATTTATTGGTTATTTTGATTATTACTCGTGAAACGTACAGAATATCAGTTGGATCCAATAATAATTACATAAAATGTTACGAGTTGGAAGAACATTTTATGGGATAAAATTAAATGGTTTCGAGTCTGATTATTATGTCTGATGTATTATATTGGATAAGGGAACATATGTTTGAAAGTTTTCTTATATATATATATATATATATATATATACATACTTTTTTATAAAAGTAAAAAAATATTAAGATATTTATATTGAAAATTGATTACTTTCAAAGATTATTCTAATTTTAATTGTATGTGATATTTATCGTTGAAGATAAGAGAGAGATAAATGCAATAAATACGTTAAAAGAATATTTTGATCGACGATAAAGAAATATACATATAATTCTATTCAGAAAATTAGAGATGACTTTGTAATCTTAAACGCCACTTCATTATCCCATCATGTAATGTATCATCTGAAAACCTCATTAAATTTTACTCTTTTATTTTATATTTAAGAGCTGTATCAGATATATAAAACGTATTTAATCGTATTTAATCCTCGTAAACTAGTTTGAAACTGTAGAAACGATTGTTTTTCAGTTTCCAAAAAAATATTTCGTTGAATTGTTATTATTAAGTTCTCGTTCATTCTTATTCCAAATGACAAAGGAGTTGAAATTGATAAAAGTGATATAAATTCGTAAATGAATAAAGAAGTGTGTTGTTAACGCTTTGAAGTTAAAGTTTAGAGATTTAGAGGTGCTCTTGTGGTCGTACATTCGAGCGACATACGTCTTCAAGAACTCGAGCATAGTTGAAAGATAGGGGTAAGTTTCCCTCGAAGGTATCTTGGCCACTGTACGTTGAACTTTAGGAAAGTGGTGTACTTTCTTGTAGTCAGAGGGTTGCAATTAAAGTGAATTTAGGGATTCTGTAGATTCTATGTATCTTGAGTTATTTGTTGTTCGCAAGAGAACAATTTGTTTCATACTATTTTAATTATTTTAAAATTTATTTTAAATATTCGTTTCATACGAATTTATTAAAGGATGGGTTATTTATATTTCAATTACTTGTTTAACTCTTCAATTTTTAATACAATTGACTTATCCATGAAAAATATTGATCCCTCAATTTTTCCAAGAAAATTTATTTTAATCAAATTTCTCAATGTTATTATCACAAGAATTTCTCTGTTTCAAAAATTACTCACATTCCGTCAGATTATTCGTGATAAATAATAGAACCAATAATAATTCGCGTAAAATAACTTTTAATATAAATATTTAAATCATTCGAAAAAAAATTTCTTCTCTAATAAATTCCTTTTTCCAAATATATATATATATATATATAATTCCTCCTATCCACATCAAATAACTCTTATCAAATATTCATCCTACGTTCCATCGAGTATCTAAAATTGACTGTTAGAAAATCAGATAAAGATTGCATAAAGATTAATCCTCTTCCTTCCAACGACAGAAATGCAATAAATACTTTCCTATCGAAAACGTAAATATATGTATACTTAGCAAATATTCGTTCTACATATCCCCTCTCCTCCTCCCTCCTCTCCTCCGCCGATTTTTATTCCCATGCATACATACCATACTTCCTCTGTATCGTTTTTCGATGCGCCACCTATGAATAATTCAGAATCATGGGGCGCGTCGTGGAACAAATTCTAATTGAGGCAAGCGCAATGAGAACGATGTACACGTTACGCGTATCACCGGCGCAAGTTAAACGTAATCTGGCCGGGATCGTCTCGAAGATGGAAGGAGGGGGAGAAAGAAAGAGAGAGAGAGAGAGAGAGAGAGGAGAAGGGGTGGAGGGGTTATTGATTGAAGGGAAGGGGAGAGAAGGTTGCCTCGTCATCCGGCAGCAATTCCTGAAACCTAGCGTTTCACCCCCTCGTGCTTTCCGTTTCCTCCTCGGTGAGCAGAGTCAATTAGAGTCTCGATCCGAGATTTTCAATCTTCAGTCAAGGTTGCGTCACGCGAGCCGAGTAATGAGCGAGGGATAAAGACGCCTCGTAAAATTACGCAACAAATGCGAACGAATCGCAAACGGAATAATAAATTCTGATAAAGCCTTATCGAAATAGGGAAATTAAATTTATCGAGGAGGTTTAGAAGAATGGAATAAGAAATCTTGTATGGTTATGGTTAAACGTTCGTTCGAAATAGAAAAATTAATCGGAGAGTATTCGAGAGATTTGTGTTTATAGATAGTAAAAAAAGAAATTTAATCCTGATCTCTTGAAATTTTGTTATTTAATTTAATGTGTGATTTGTCCCTTCTTTTTTTTCTCTTTGCTTCCTTCGAACGAATTAATTGGATGTCAATTTTCGGATATTCAATTTTTTAATTCGTAATTTGCATGGAAATAGTGTGAAAATTGGAAGCACTGGTATTATCTAAATATTTAAATTTGAATTATAAATATTGAAGTTAATATTTAAAAATTAAATTCTTGATCCAATATTTGCAATATTATATATCGATATTGCGATAAAGCGATTTATTATTTTATTTTATTTTCAATCAATAATAAAAGGAAAAAGTGTGAAAGAAAAAGTGAAAGGAAAAATATTTCTCTGTAAAAAAGATTTCGAACCTGTTCGTTCGAGAACATCAAGTTTACTTCGTTCAAACCGACGTTTAATTTTATCTTCAACTATGTAGTACGTAGTTAATTTTCAAAGTTAACCACGAAACGAACGACTTTCGTTCTTCTCGACATCGTAATAAACGAAGTATAACATTTGATTATTTTGGAAAATAAATCTGTTGCTTTAAATATACGAACATTAATACAATTTTCTGAGATGTGTGATAATAAAGATAATTTCTAAAAATATAAAATAATTGGAATAAATTTGTACTCGTTTCTCTAAGTAAAACATCCTACATTATAATTATTGAATGAATAATAGTTAGTTGCAACTCAAGGTGTTGCTTAATTTGATATTATATTTAGCGAAGGAATCTTATTAACATAAATTAAAATTTCAACCATCTGATTCGTAATAATTCTCTTTAACCCAAGAAAAAAATTTAATTACCTCTTATCGAAATAATTCTCTACAAATTAGGAAAGAGTTTAATTGCGTCCATTCGTGTACACACTGTGTTGCACAATCTTAATAACATTATCAATGAGATTGAATCATTAAAAGTGTTGAATTAAATTAACTTGAAATTCGCTTGAAATTTTTAAATATCAGTTAAAAAAAAAAAAATTTTCGTCTCATACCTTCCTTATTTCATTCTTCTCTCTCTCTCTCTCTCTCTCTAAGAAAATTATTATTTATTTTTGTATTATTTATTATTATCATTATTTTTTCTTTTCCCTATAAAGAATCACCATATGCTCGAGAAATTTTCTTCTAAATCTTTCTCGTGTTTCGAAGAACTTTCTCCCTTTCTTTCTCATCGAGTGCCCAATCTGGAAAATGCGATAGAAAAATCCTAAGGTAGCTGAAGGCGGATAAAGTCGATTTTCCCCAGTCAACACAGGTCACCGGTGATTTCAATTTGTGTTGATTTTTGACACGGCAAACAGAACTCCAGCCTTTTGAACACTTCTGTCTGCTTTATTTGTCCCCTCTCGTGCCTTTTCGATCTCGGTTCATTTAACCCTTCCTTCCTTCCTTCCTTCCGAGACATCCAAGGCTATTTATTACGTTGCTTGCAAACTATTTTGTTTATGTGCATCAAGTTCTCTCTCCAAAAGAAGTAGAGCCTTTTAGAGTGTTTTACTTTGAAAAATTCTATTACTCACTCGAGACGTATCTGCGTGAACATTTTCATAAGAACTGGAAGAACGGCGGGGAAAAGTTGGGAATCCGCTTAAAAAATTTTATAATATATTTATCGAGTTATAAGAGTTCGTTACAGCCCATCCTGCCATTTGGTGCATGAAATAATTCTAAGTAAGAAGAATCTGATTATATCCTCCCTCCCTTTTTTTTTTTAAGGGGTATATAAGAACTACTTTTGCAAAAGAGATTATAAAATACTTCGTGTTACGAATTATTACGCTTGAATTAATTACAATTCGTAAGATAAATCGAATTGTTCGAAAATGATGTAGACTGATGTAGCCTCGAATTATAAATTTTATATATATATATTTTTATAGGATATTTTCATATTCTCATTGTTCAATTCCCCTTATCCCTTTTGCAAAAATTTATTAAAAATAATTATAAATATAAATGTAATAATATAATAATAAATAAAAAATAATAATCGAAATTTAAATGATCATTTTCTCGTAAAAATCCCTTTCACGACCAATTTTTCAGAGCAAACACGAGCAACATGATTAACGCGTGCACACGATCCACTCTCGAAACTCTATACTTTTCTTTTTTTTTGTTTGTTTGTTCCAGGTAAGTGATCCATTTATTTTGACGAGGAGGCCCGGAGTTCGCCTTCATCCTTGGAAACACGTAAGAGGAATTTTTCTATTTTTGTCCAGTACAACAGCATGTAACCGGCGGGGATATTTCCATGTTTAACAGAAATACCAGTCTGTACAAGTTTTTGCGGCCGAGAGAGCCGTGCAAGAAACGGAGAGGGGGGGATAAAAGGCTAAGGAAAGTTCGTGGTCGTTTCACTTCTCGCCTTTATCCGTCTTTCCTTTCGTGGAGAAAAACATCGCGAAACATTTATGTGAAATTCGGTTTTTCTTTCCCTCTTTCCTTTTCTTTTTTTTTTTCTTACGTAAACGTTCTTACTCCTCCTCCGATCTTCCTCTCTCTCTCTCTCTCTCTCGAATTCCTTCTCGAAAATTTGCATTTGCATTTCCCGATCTCTCCCGCGGCCAACTATGCCGTTTTTATCCGATTTATCCACCCTGCAAAAAAGGGTAACGAGGGAAATTGTGCGCATAAATTCATTAATGAGCGGCCCGCGAGGGAAGTGGTTTTTGTCAAACGATCCTCCGATACAATGCCGCGAACAGGACTTCGGTTGATTGATTTCTGTAATACAGGATGTCGACTAAAAAGTTTTCTAGATTGAGCGGAGTACGGTTGTTTCCTGTGCAAAAAGAGGAAGGGTAGCATGCTCGTATGCTCGTTTATTATGTAAGCTAGGAAAACTAGGTTTTTTTTTTTTTTTTTTTTTTTTTTACCAGATTGATAAAATTGTAACGTAGACGCGTGTGTGTGCGCGTGAATATATACGTTTACCGGTTGTCGAGTTATATTTAGTTCTAAATTTGATTATTAATCGCGATTATGCTATCAAGATAGGATGAGACAAATCGCATTGCAAAAATGAATGTTAATATAAATCGATGATGGCGAATTGATGATGAGGTAGAACAATTGGAAAAAGAAGAATAAACGCAAGGATTAAAAATATTGTGGGAAAATTGAATTGATCAGGTGATTGAATCAAAAGATTTCATTTAAAGGGGTGAAAAAAGGGATGAAAAAATTCCGCGTCTAGATAATCATTCGAAAATTGCACGTTCCAAACTGGATCTGTTACGAAGAAGGCAAATAAAAGGATCGTGAAAGAAACTGCAAAATCTAAAAATTTCCCCCACGAATTTTTCTTCCTTAACTGGGTCTTCTTAAAGGAAAAATCCTCGCATACCAAGAATGGAAATAGTAAGTAAACCACTGAGATCCTCTTCTTACCAGTTTCCACTTCCTCTCCCCCCCCCGCATTCTCATCATTTTTAGTTAGAAAAGTAAATCGCAATAAATTTATTAACCAGAAGAAAACTTTCTGAAAACCATTCTGAAAAATATCTTAAATGCCCCTCTTTATATTTCCGCATATATACAATTTCTTGAGTGATATTCAGTGTTCACAACTCGGATGGAATATCAATGTTAACACGTAATCCAAAAAAAAAAAAAATATATTTTCTCCCGAATAGATCATCGTCAAAGTAAGTTTTTCACGCGTACGTAGGGGATAACAGGCTTAGGAGAAATGTTAGGAAAGGAGATCTCGAGTAAGTCGGCAAACCAGAAGCAAGGATTGCATGTCACGACCTATGCTGCCTTGTAACACTTGCTTGTCAAACAATCTAATCGTTCGGTATTATCATACCAACTCTTGTCGGCAAGTCACCGAGAATATTAGATACACTGTGTACATATCCACGTGTATAAATCACCAGGAGGACGGTAATACGTTAGAAGTAACGGGCCTTCTTCTATTATTCACGACTTGATAGCTACCATCACGAACCTCGTTTTTCTTCGTATACGTGTGTCCTGTCATATAGATTTCCTAGCGGGAAGATGAAGAAACGAAAACGATAGGACCATGAACCGATACATTCGTTATTAGCTTAATTAATGGAAAAAACAGAGATCCAATATAAGAATCGAAGAAGCAAGAAGGAATTCCTTCAAGAGTCTTTTCTCACGCGATCTCTATACTTTCTTTTTTTTTTTTTTTTTCCCCCTCCATTTTTATTCTTCATCCTCGTTGATTCTTCCTTAATGCAATGCTTAGATTCAGATCAGATTTTTCGATTCTTAGGTTAACGAAAATTGGATGATGGATAAAGAAAAAATTCCACGACTTCTCACTCCTCTAACTTAAACCAGTTTAATAACAACGATGTTAAATAATCAAGGATGAAAATTACATCGAATGATTTCTATCTCTCTCTCTCGCAATTACCAACGCTCTCCTATTTACCAACACGAGATACAAAAGCGCAAACACTCGAGTCGGCAAACAGTGGAGCAAACCCAAGAAGAAAACGGTTAACGTGTACACCTGATCTCGGCCTCGAGCGAAGATTTTCATCGCGTCACAAATCCAGCCGGATATCGGGTTGGAATACAATATCAGGGGCATCTATTGTACAACTTATATAGGGATATACTACGGTCAAACGAGGTTAGAAGGTTGCCAATTGGTTACACGTACGTTGGTTGGCCTCGCGATGACCGAGAGAAGAAGACGATCATGAACCCAAGGGGATAGGGGAAGGGGATATTAGATAAAGGTTATAGAAGAGACGTCGAGAGGAGATCCGTGGGAGGAGGCAGGCGAGCCAAGCTAGGAAGGAAGGAAGGAAGGAAGGAAGGAAGGGAGAGTCAGTTGGCAGGTCACGACCTGGACCGCCCGGTCGTAGAATGGATGCAAGCCATCCGACTCTCCCACATACATTAGGGAAGTTTCTCCTAACTTTTAGCCATGGTTGTTGGTCCATACCTACACGGTTACCGTGGTGGCATAGAATCGGATAACCCGCCTAACCTCCTCTTCCCGCCCCCCTCCATCCCCTCCATCGTTAAACCCATCGTCTCCCTCTCGCTTCTTAACCCCTTCCCTTTTAATCTTTCCCCTCGATCTGCCCTCTTTCGTCTCATTTACCTTGTCCTCCCCTCATAAGTAACGAAAGCATCGACTTGTTCATGACCGGGTGTACAGAAAGAAAGAAAGAAAGAAGGGTGAGTGGATGAGGAAGAAAGAAAGAGAGAGAGAGAGAGAGAGAGGTCCAATCTTTCGAGATATTTTGCTTCGATCATTCAGTGGAAAAGTTACTTCATTTCGAGGAGCTGACCAAGATTGGGATGGATATTCTTGCTCCTCTCAACTAACACCACTTTTCCACTCGTTAGTATGCTAATTTATCGAAGCAATTAAATTTTCGCGCCCGATACACCGTGAAATTTATGCTCCATATTTCTTCAGTCTCGGAGGAAGATTACCGATTTAACGAGCATGTACTATTCCCCTCTGTATATATATATCTGTCACGCGTTCTCAAAAAAAGAGAATAGCTCTTTGAACATAAAACGCTCGTCCTTTTCTCTCGATTCTTCTTAACAATCATTCGAGATTCGATTAGAATTAATTTTATCTCCGTTTACGATATCTTCCCGCCACGATATCCTATACGTTGGTATTGGTATGCACGTTGAAAAACGTCCATCAGCCGAGGACATTAATCAGCCGAGATAGTAGCATTACCAAAGATCGTCGGGGCAGGAGGAAATCAGGAATTCGTGGGCAAAGTGAAATTTATGCTTCAGCCTCGGATGAAGTTTAACGAGCGATGGCACTATTATCGTGAAAGAATACAACATAATGAAAGTATATATATATATATATATATAATAAGCAATAAAAATCTTGCAACCTCGAGCGCGTGGTTCCAGCAACGTATACGCAAAACACGGGCGCGTATAACCAGGATATATGTTAAGGGTAACCAGCGATTTGAAACGATAGCCGGGTTAAATGATTCAGGATTGTGTTACGTTTTACGGAATTTTATGCCTTGGCGATCCTCCGGAATTTCGTATGTCATATTACGCGGGTATGGCACGCGCGTTAATCACCCTGATATTAGCGTAACTTTCTAAAGCGTACAAAGCGTCGGGACGTAATTTGATATTATTATATTACCAGGCACATGAACACGCACACACATACGTAGCGTGGTGGGTAAAAGTGCCGAGCCGCATCAGCCAAGCATCTTTAAAATTAGATTTTCCATCCGCCCTTCTATTATCCTCCATCTTCCTGTCCTGCGAATGTGTTTTTATATTCGTAATTAAGTAAGAGGGTAATTGAGATTTAGGGTATTTGTATCGATTGAATTCTTTTTAAGAATTTTTATCTGTCTATTTATTCATCTCCATCTTTTATTCTATGTTTCAGTTTAGTTATGATATCTATAGCTTGTTTAAAGACAAAGATCTAGAGATATCAAAGGTTAGGTCTAGTGAATGTTTTTCGTAAAGATCTTTTTGATAAACATAACTATATTCAGTAAAAAATGAATTACTAAAAGTGTATACTAAAAATCCTAACCTAATCTCTACAAATACAAATTAGATTGTACAAAAATTTTATTGCACGATAAGGATCTTTTTGATAACCTTACTTTGTGATATTGATGCTTGAATATTGAAATATTGATTACTAAAAGTCACCTAACCTCTACAAATATCCTATACCTGTTGTTCAATTAAGATTGTACAACATAGATCTTGTATGATAAAGATCCTTTTGATAAACATAACCTTACTTTGTGATATTGAGTAATAATATTGATGCTCGAATATTGAAATATTGATTACTAAAAATCACCTAACCTCTACAAATATCCTATACCTGTTGTTCAATTAAGATTGTACAACATAGATCTTGATATCTATGATAAAGATTCTTTTGATAAACATAACCTTACTTTGTGATATTCAGTAATAATATTGATGCTTGAATATTGAATTATTGATTACTAAAAGTTACCTAACTTCTACAAATATCCTGTTGTTCAATTAAGATTGTACAACATAGATCTTGTATGATAAAGATCCTTTTGATAAACATAACCTTACTTTGCGATATTCAGTAATAATATTGATGCTTGAATATTGAATTATTGATTATTAAAGTCACCTAACCTCTACAAATATCCTATACCTGTTGTTCAATTAAAATTGTACAACATAAATTTTGTTGTACGATAAAGATCCTTTTGATAAACATAACCTTATTTTGCGATATTCAGTAATAATATTGATGCTTGAATATTGAATTATTGATTATTAAAGTCACCTAACCTCTACAAATATCCTATATCTGTTGTTCAATTAAGATTGTACAACATAGATCTTGCATGATATAGATCCTTTTGATAAACATAACCTTACTTTGTGATATTCAGTAGTGCTTGAATATTGATTGAAATATTGATTACTAAAAATCACCTAACCTCTACAAATATCTTACACCTGTACGATAAAGATCCTTTCAATAAACATAACCTAACATTTTAATAAACACGTCTATCATATTCAATAAAAAAAAAACATTATAATATTGATACACAATAATTGACATAATAATATATAGTAATTGATGAATTACTCAAAAGTCACTTAACCTCTACAAATATTCTACCTGTTATGCAATGAAGATTTACAACCGTGTCATGAAATTTCAATTTATCATATATCCATATAACACAATGATAGAAACAAAAAAGATTCCCGCGTGAGATCGTCCCTTTTTATCGTTCGTGAACGTTCAAGATTCACCTCGTGGCGGGGTTTAAACCGTATATAATACCGAATTCGGCGCACGAGCCAGGCGGGGGCGGGATCGTAGATTCAACGAGTAACTAGCGCGCAGCTGGCGAGCCTTGCAAATTCACGATATTCGCGAATCGACGGAAGTTACCGCGTATGTTCGGAAGGCAGGCTGGTTTAGGGGCACTTTGAACCAATGCCGAGACTCTTGCCAAGCTCAGGCCCTCCGCTCCCTCCCCCTCCCCCATTCGACTCACGGTCAGGTTATTTCGGAATGGGGAAATTATTTCCCTTCGGCGTATCCCAGGGACCCTTGACGGCCGAATCACTGATCTCGATACCCACGTATTTCCGCTATGTTTTAAATATACCATGTGATACAACCTCGCCATTGCCAAGTAGTCAAGTCTGCTTTACGCTTACTGTCCCGATAAATCGGGGGATTGGACGTTGGTCGAAGTATATATTCTTATTCGAGTGATCATTCGAAAATTATCTTATCCCATTTCTTTCTTCGTTGTGTAATAATTTTTTGAATTTTTTGAATTTGTGTGTAATAATTTTTGGAAGGTGGAATGATTTTAAGTTTTTATAATTTGTTATTTAGCCACTTTCTTATGTACGAAAAATTGCTAGAATATTGAAAAATAAATTATACGCAAGTGATAAGCTTTTTTTCTTTTCGTGAGTTAGATTCAATCCTTTTTTTATATCAATAAGTAACAATAAATGCACTGAACCACCGAATTTTGAAATAATTCAGACTAAAGAAAGATAGAATTCTTTTTTATCTTGTTAAGAAATGGAAACCAGCAAACGTTCCATTTCTATTATTTTTTCTTCAAACTTCCTTATTCTCTACTTCTCCATTAACACTTTCACTAGCAACGAGGTATCTCTACTCCAGGTGTCTATGAACAAGATATATCGCCTATATTACGTATTTATATTGAATTAATGAAAAAAAAAAAAAAAAAGAAAAAACAAAATCTATCCAAACTCCAATCTTCAAATTATTATTCGGTCGAAACGAGTCGATGACCAGAATTGAACCGGCAGCTTTATCTCCGCGCCGAATATTCGAGGCATATCGGATCCCTCAACGTCGGTTAGGCGTGCCCATCGCGCCAAGCCGCAAACGTACACGCCCGTATCTCTCTGTTCCATGTACCGTAAGCCGTCGCTTAACGTTCTTGAAATTCAATCATCGCCATTATTAATCTTGACGTGATGCACGGGGGTACGAGCTTACGTTTCGTATTTTGCTACGCGAAGTGACGATCAATTTCACCGTGTTCCTGGTGGTGGCCGTGACGTGCCGCCATTGTTTATGCGTTTCGCGTGTCGCGGATACACCGACTATATATTTATCGACTAAATACTCTCTCTCTCTCTCTCTATCTCTCTCTGTTTACATCGAATGGCCGAAACTATTGGAGCCGTTACAACGTCGTGTCGCCTCTCCTATATAACGAGTGACGCGCCGTTTCCAGAATTACTATAAATTCCTCGAGAGGGCCGGGAGGAGGAGCGTGCACGGCCGATGATTGCGGAGAAGTGAGGACGGAGGACGGTGGAATCATGAGACGGCCCGTCCTCGTTAACCGCGCGGACAGATACGGTAAACTGTCGAGTCGGAAACTCGTTAGGTACACACGCTCGATCGAGACGAGTCTTTAAAGAGGGACATAAGTTCGTCGGGATCCTCGAAGGATCGATTGTTTTTCTTAATTGATTTATTTGAATTTATTACGATTATCCATGGGACAATTTTCGAGAAGAGAAGTGTTGGAGAGTTGACAAAGTAATGCATTTTCTTTTGTTTTTTTTTTTTTTGAAACACGTTTGTTGAATTCTGTGAACAACAATTGATAGGATTATTTTCATTGTGATATAGTATATACATTGATAAAAATATAATTACAATTTTTAAGAATGAAAATCACCAGAAACGATATTTTTTAATTATTAACAGTACTGTATATCATAAAAAAATATACCAATATTTTAAATCCTGGGAAATTTTCAACGAAAGACATTGTATGCACTTTATGAAACATATTTGTTGAATTCTGAAGTCTGAATTGACAAGATTATTTTCCTTGTAATAAAAAAATCAACTGATAAGAAATTACAAATAAGAAAAATCCATAATTTAGAAACGATATTTCAAATCGTTTCATTAACGAGATCGTTCGAAGGGGGAACTAGCTTCGAGAGATATTCCCGCAGTATTCCATCCACGGTTCGCCGGAAGAGAAGGTTCCACGGCTCGTCGCGAGGTTGATCAGTGGATCACGAAGTGGTTGGGTCGGTATCGAAGCCCTCCGCCCCGAAAATATACGACGTGTGGAGAAGGAAGAAGGGGGGAGGGAGGGAGGGAGGGAGGGAGAGGGAGAAGGGGAAGAAAGGTAAATAAGAACCTTGGCGAAATAACGGTACCCGGAGGAGGAAAGCTTCGTCTCATCTCCTGTACCCGTCTCTCTCTCCTTCCTGCCTCCATCTCCGTTCCCATTCCTTGACGCGATCCAACGTTTTCCCTCCTCTCTCTCTCTCTCTCTCTCTCTCTGCCTCTCTCACCGCTGTATTATATCCCACCCGCCGCCACGAGAAAGAGGAGTCCTTATTATTATTGAGAGCAGTCACGACGACGTATCGTCCGCGGAAGAGAAGGCTCGAGACGGTTCCCGGTTACCGACGTATTTCACTTTCCTCCCGAAGCGAGGGCCCACGATCTCCTTCCTCTTCCCCCCCTCCCCCCTCCACCGCCTTTATCCTATTCTCCTTTACACCTCCTCGGCGTCGCGCCTCTAACGGATGATGCATGCAGAGATACACGAGAGGCCTCTCGTTTACCTCCTCTCGAGCCTCGAGTGGCACGAGAGAATTTGCTAATCGAACACGGAAAATCGCGACACCGTCGTCCGGCCTCGTTGCTTCTTTCCTACACGTGCGCTACCCTTTCGATCGAAATCTCGTCGTCAAGGGAGGAATTGCGAAGAGAAGAGAGAGAGAGGGTATAAAATCTTTAAAAAAAGAAAAAAGAGGACGCCAAAGGTGTTCAAAGAAAATCCCGTAATAATTCTCTTCTTCGAATGCTCGCGGAATATTTCGAATAAATAAAGATGATTTCAGGGTGGAAAGCATCGCGATTCGTTTTCTTGGCTGTGCACGCCTTCATGCTGGATTGGCGCTTGTCCAAAGCTCCTCTTTCTCTCTCTCTCTCTCTCTCTCTCTCTTGGCTCTTGTGCCAGCGTAACCGCGGAAATTTTTGCCTGATTAACGATATAGGTTTCGATATTTTTCCACCCTCGCTCGACTATGGATGCTACATCGTTACATCGTTCACGAGATCCGTTCCGTCGAGTCCAAATCTATTGGATTCGTCTATTTCTTTTTTTTCTTTTTCTGATATTTCAACCAACTGACTGACTTCGTGCGTCACCTCTTACGTAACTCGTGCGAATTTCTTTCTTCGTTGCGAATAGAGAGGAGGAAATCCTCGTAATCTTCGAAGGGTTTCGAGGCATAGAGGCAACGTGTTTACTGGCCCGGCTCGTAATTACCACGTGCTCGGATCCATATGAACGACTTCCTACCGGTTTTCAGTCGGTCGAAGAACTTAACTGTTCAATGTATATCTGAAATTCCTGTAGCTAGCCTATGCCGGGTGCATAATGCATAACTCGTGGAACGTGATTCATTAGACACCCGGCCCCGTGTAATTAACATCTTTTGGGATGGAGTTTATTTCTGCATTTACGTTATGCACACTCGGCAAGGTGTTAATGTAATATATACAACCAGTTGCCACTTTTAATGACGTAATTAGCGTCATAAAGTGACGTTTGTTTGGCGAATTCCTATTAACGCGCCTAACGTGTCTAATAACGTATAATAACGTTGAATCGATTTATTTATAAAGAAAAAAATTATTAAAACTTGGAAATATCAATCCGTTAAACTACAACCCGTACGAAGGTTAAAGCGAATCTCCTTTTTAAAAAACCTCATAATCCGTTATGTGAAATATATTATTATCCTTTATAAAGAAAGGATAAAACTCATCACTTTTTATTATCACATATTCGCAATTTATCGTTGACTGAGAAATAAATTAAATCGCAATTGAAATTCTCTGTCTAGTGAATTCCCTATTGCGGCGAGCTCCTATGGAACGTGGATATATCCAACGAAAACACCATGACGCATCTCTCTGTAAACCGCTGATAATTATATGGTAATAGTGTACGCTGTATTACAACCAAGACGATAAGAGCGATGAAGGGACAATGGCTCGCCATCCCATTCAAAACTAGCTCTTCTAAAAGTGTAAGTCTGCGATCTTGAAAAACGTTTCTCTTTCTCTTTCGCTCAAATGTTGGTTTATAAAGGAGAAATTTTATATTTCACGAAACCTCGTTCCTTCATCATCGTATTAAAGACATATCTACGAAATTGGTTAGAACGTTCGAAACGTAGTGGAATTTCGTGCTTCCTCTCTGCTACACCAACCGCGAATATCCCGGACTATGATCTCGAATTTTCGACGTAACTTCAGGAAAGTTTTAAGCTCTCTTATCGTCTGCGTATTGTTACGATTCATATGTGAATCGAAGCAGATCTGTTATAATTCGTATAATATGATTTCCACGTGTGTGGACGTCGTTTCTCAACGTAGGATCAAACTTGGGAAATTAAATAAGTGGATTATTATTATATATATATTATTAAATAAGTATATAAATTATATTGATTTAATTTCCTATTTTTAGGTTCTTGAATCTAATATTTCCATAAATTTATCAAATTGGTTTATTAAACTTTTTACAGATTATATTTTTATTCAATAGAATTTAGAAACTTTAATTATGCACTCTGTTTTGTTAACAGTTAAATGTCGAGTATCATTTTCTTAATATAATAACCTTATATGCCAAAAAGAGAGAAGAATCCATAAAACAACTTTGGAGAATCAATTCTAAATACCAAAAACCCTGTCAATTTCATCATCAATAAAATGTCAATAACTTCTTTTTAATATTCCATTAGAATTAAATAAACGTTTCTTCACCTGGCATGCAATTTTCCTTTTCCAAAATGCAATTTTACCCTCTATATATACATATTTCACTTAATAATTTCAACTTTTACTATATTCCTCACGTATGCTTGATCGTTTTGACTTTTCAGAATCGATCATTCGAACGTGTTCCGCATTATCATATTAACACTGGCTATACGAAATCCTGGGGGATCGCGCGATAACGACGGGCTGTTAAACGTAAATTCGCGGATTATTATACCTGTCGACTTCATGGGTGTCATCATTGCGGTCCTGGTGGCTCGTCATTGTCGTAACTCGGTCTCGTTGTCAGTATTGACCTTCGTCGTTAACGGCAGATTGTCGGTATCGATCGAGCACAGTCAAAGAGTAAACTCAGTAGGCAGTTTTGCCGGTAATATTCCGAAGGCTGACCGCCATCACAATGGACCTTTCCCCCTCCATCATCAGTCAGAGTGGTGGTACCCCTCTCGAGAAGCGGGCTCGATGGAATATGGAATGGAATGATCGATAACGAGAACGTTTCTAACTTGCCCCAACAACAAACGGATAAGTGGATACGTCCATAGGCTCGCGTTGTCTCATTGTGTCTTTGACAGATTTTCATTCCTTAAACCCTCTCTTCTATATATCGAATAAGATACTTATTTCTGGGCCAACCGATACCGTTTCTATTATATTGGTAAGGAAAACACACGTACACCGGACCCAATACACCTGTGTACAGAGAATCTGGCTTTTTATTACATTTCGAGGTTTGTTAGCAATGGCCGTTGGCGATATCCAACGTCCATCCACCATCTTTATCCGTCCGATCTCTTTTTCTATCTTTCCTCCTTCTTTCTCCTCCGCCACGAAACAACCGACGGTGTACCGTGTAAACAATAGCCATGACGATATTAAGGGATCAGCGAGATTTTTCTCTTGATTCAAAGTCTCGCCATTTAGGAAATATTGAGCTACGATTGAGAGAGATGATGTGTGGCATACACGGACATTCACTTTTTCTATTCTATGCCTATTTCCTTTTTTTGAATATATTTCTCGATAGAGCTTTATAAATAACGTTAACAATTATTTAAAAAAAAAATAAGATCGTTTTTAATATGATATAAATTAATTTTTCAATTCTCAAGTTTATGATTCAATAGAATGTGTAATTAAAGAAATCAAATTTGAAATAAATTTCCAAAAAAAAAAAAAAGACAAAATATCGATGAAACTAGGATATGGAGAAAAAGACAGATTGAGATGATTGGAATGAAAAGGCAATAGCGGGAGTACAAGCGCGCCGTTTCATTTGTTTGGTGTTCCTTCGGGTATTAGAGAACGTGTCGATGGTACGTGGTATCTGTATAGACATCACCTAATAGAAGCAAAGCAATCTGATGAAACCAATAAGCGTGAAGGAATGCAAGCGTCTTCTCTTATTTCATCCCTCCCCTTCTCCTCCTCCTCCTCCTCCTCCTCCTCCACCATCACTTTGTTGCGCCTCTTCTCGCCTCGGCGAGAAGCTCGTTTCATTGGTCTCACCCCTGGAGCACGTTAAATCTTTTCACTTCGATCTTGAGAGATATCGTATCCCCGTGGATTCGATAAAACTTGGTTTTAAAAGGATGAACAGCCCCGAGGGGAAAGGGTATAATTACACGGTTCGTGTCATCTTTGGCCAGATTTTCATCAGAGATTTCAACTAATCACCGGTGTTAATGGTAGTAGTAGGTAATTTCATCGATAATGAGAATTTTTTCTAATAAATTTAAAAGTGGCCTGATCCACAGAGATCAAAATCGGAATGGACAATTATTTTATTGATTACGAAAATAGCAAAGTGTGCTACTTCGTGAATAATATAATTACGATCAACTTATTGAAAATATATCGATTCTAAATATCAATTATTACAATTTCTGAATATAATGATCATTGATGAAGAAAAAATTCAGCTCCTAATCGAGCTTCCACGGAAGATATAACACGACAATGAAAAGTTCTTAGAGAAGATTTTATTGTCTTCCGAGTCAAAGAGCTTTGAAGAACGAAATAACTTGGAGCTTGGGGTAATATTTCGGCCCAAAATTGCGTTGACTATCCCCTTTCGTTTCACGATCCAGCCGGGCAATAAAAGATAAACGGTTATGCCCCCCACCCTTTCGGATTAATTTCTCGTTTCTTCGCAATAAAGGATCCGTCTGTTTGATCCTGATCGTATCGAGAGGGAAAATAGGCGGAGCTCCGAAAGGGAAATAAAAGATTGCTCTATTCGCCTTAAAAGATTCCTCTCTATTTCCGTTTTTCGTACAACGAGGGAACGAATCCATTATTCCATCTTTCGACTCGTCTTTCACGGTGATATACGCGGGAAATATGAATATTCACCAATATATAAGTAACTGAAGAAGTATAGTCGAATTATAAACAAATGAACAAGACCGATCGCAATTCGTCAGATTCTCAGATTTTCAAAAAAGGACTGAATAAATTATACATGTTTTTCGTCCTTTAATTTTTTAAGCGTAACTGGATGAAAATAGAAAGTGAAATAAATTTCAATAACGAATGCCGTGGTATGTAAGACATAGATATAAAGGAAAGATATCTAAAATTATATAGGTTGATTAGAAACGGGATTACTTCAACTTCCTCGTCGAGGACAATGTAGCCAATGTAGTTTCGGCCTATCCGTTCGAAATTCCATTTTCGAAGAAGGTCCGATCCGTGCGAAACAGGATTATTCGACGTGGAAATCATATAAATCTGCTCATTAAGTCCGCCCGCCAGTCTTGGCAATCTAACTTCGATGAGCCATCCACGGCGAACTCTAATTGGCTGACGTGAGCCGACCGCAGATTAGAACTTCTTCACTTTCGTTCGCGCTAATCAAAAGCGTTCCAACGATCATCCACAGCGACCGCAACGCTTATCCAACCAGCATTCACTGCCGATGCGAGAGCCGTCTACCGTTCGCACTCGAAACTCGACAGTACACACAACCGTGCACTGATCGCATTAAAATCGGATTTGTCGCTTCGTACCTCTTCGATGTGCGGCCAACGGAACTTCTCTCTGTAATTTGCCCTTGCGTGATGCCGTTTCTGCGCTACAATTTCGTATAAATCGTCAATCCGACGAATTTTGAGCGGAAGATGGCGGACTCGATTGGACTTTGTGATTTTGGATGAATTTCTATATTCAGAGGTTAGGATAATATATTTCGTAATAATTTGTTGGTGTTTCGCTCATAGTACGAAAGTTTAGACAATGTTATATTTATCGATGATCAAAGGATACGATATTTATTTGAATTATATCTTAGCGAGTATTTTATAAATCTGTTTATCTATCACTTCCTAACTTTTGTTTTCAAAGTAAATTTATGTATTGGTAGACGTCTTTAGAAATACAACATTGTTATTGATGCATAGTAAGTACATCTATTCGATCGCGTCAGTCAATCGCACTCGTGTTATGGTTAAACGTGAAACGTCATGTAATAAATGCATCCAAGTTTGAAATACATGCTGTGTACGAGAGATTCTTGTGTGGACAAAAAGTTATTCTCAGCATGCCTTCATCGTCCAGATATATGACCGTGCGATTTTCATGTGTTTCCTCGAATGAAGAGGGATACGACTGCGAATCATTTTAATAAGATGACGAATTGTAGAGCGCGATGCGTGAAGTGGCGTTGAAAAATTGAACGGGTATCCCCTCGAAGACGCGATACATAAATCAGTTCCTCGTTACGAGGAAACTACTCGACGCTTAGAGTAGCGCTTGAATGTAAGTTTTTATTAGCTGCGAAAAATATTTTTTTCTATTCTATATAACTTAATCATATATTTTTAAATTCTCTACGATACTGTATAATCAAAGACATCGAAGATATTCGATTATTTGAAGATGAAGCCAAAAATACTCGTACCTATTTAATTGATATCTATAAATAATTTCTATAACTGCGATGAACAAATATTTTTCGCAAAAGAAAAAGGAAAAGAGTGTAAAACGTAGCCTGAGAAAACGGTACCTAACCTAACAAAATATTTGAATCCCTCGTACAACTCGGTGGCGAGGATTACACGCCGCCGAGAAAGGGAAAGAAAAACAAAGATCCCGTCCAAGTAATCAATTCGTGTCTAAGAAACACGATTTAGATAGCTGGAAACTATCGATCATGGTCGAGCGAAGCGCGAGATCGTAATAAAAGGCGGGGACAGGTTGGATGAAAGAAGATGGCGGAAGTGGGAGCGGTTTGAAAACGGTTTGAAAACTGCTTTCGGGCCGGGGCAAGAACGAGAAAACGCCGGTGGAAAAACGTCGTTTCTCGACGTCAATTTTCCAAGCAACGTGGACGGGAAGGACATCCCTGTCAGTTGTGGACAGAAACCTCTCCCCCTACCCGAGTCTTTTACGACTTTTTAAGAAGTCAACGAAGTTCGACAGCGAGTTCTTCTCGCACAATGGCGCTCGGATCTCGCCGCTTTCTCGTTCTTCTCGTCCGTCGATGAAGATATCCACTCTCCTACCCTCCCTCCCCCTTCCATCTCTCATTGTCTTCCTCGCGCCTTCAAAATCCCCCGTCGTTTTAGCCCCCGTTTACAAGGGGGCCCTTTATGCCGATCGCCCTAGATAAAGTTTTCAAGGCTCGTTAAATTGTTTTGAGATTATTGTCGCGCGGGTGGCGATAATTAAGTTGTGAAACTACGGAGGCTCGTTAAAAAAGTGCATAACGAGGTAAGCAGATCGAAATGATGGAATAAAGTTCCATCGTCGAAAAAGCAAAGTTTGATAATAATTCCCTACCTTTTTCTTTTTCCCTTTTCTTTTCTTTCCTTTTATTTTTTTTTTTTTTTAAATCAAGAACTCCCCTTCCTCGACCCAAAGTCCATCGTTTCTTCGTTCGAAGTAATACCTGGTATTACTTTTTCTTATAATCGTTAACACTGCTCGCAATCGAAGACAATTTTGAAAATAATTTTTCTTTTTTAATTCTATCTTTTTTTAACTTTTATCGAAAAACGAATCCAAACTTTCTTCCAATATTCATGAGATTCCAGGGTTGGAATAATGTTGAAAAATCGGCAGAAGAACCGTTCTATAACCAAGGAAGAAACGCGCTACCTGTCGAATTCAATATCCACCACGCCAATCCCGTTCTCGGATGGGAACGGATCTCGCACGCTCGTCCCGTGTCCCGTTAAGATTCTTCATCCCCATCTCGGCCGGCCAGCCACTTCCTCCACATATCTCCGGAATGCAGCGTGTTTCGATGATCGAGCACCCGATGGACGGCGAAAGTTGCGAGATGGATCGCCTCTCAACGGTTACCTAGCTCCACGAACATTGGCCGTGGTTGTGGTTGCGTGGTGGCCGGCAACGCAAGCGGCGATCCATCGACACTCGCATCTTGGCTTCCCCGGCTCGCGAAGCGTCGTCGACGAAGCGGCGACGCCACTAATTCAACCTCGACGAGTCGATGCTGACCGATAATAATATTCCATTACAGCGGCGAGGCCGTACATCACCGGTCGTCACGCGGATCGTCCACAACACGATACCATCTACATGAGGCGTTAATTACGTGCCGTCCTACCGCGTTACACCGCCACTCCAGAGATATCTTCTGGGGAGAAGAACGAAGCCAGGTGGAAACGGGATGCTTCCCAGACGTCTTTCTCCTCGCCGATCTTATGTCTCTCTCTCTCTCTCTCTCGCTCGCTCGTTTTCTTTCTCCTTCCCTCATTCGATCCTGCTGCCCTCTTTTCTCTTATCTCGCCTCAACGCGGCGCAACGTTAAATTCTCGGTTTGCAATCTTATAAAGGATCCTTCTCCTCGACGATGTTAGAGAAGTGATTTTGGAGATTGAATAGATTTTGTAAATTGGATGAATATAGAAAATGTAGAATTAAGACAGGTTTTTTTTTAAAGATTTTTGCTGTTTAAAATATTTTTTTAAAGCAGCAATCCAATATAAGTTTTTAAAAGGATGACAGTGACAGACGGTGCAAGACGAGTTGATATAAAAAAATTAAGAGTAATAAAAACTTATGTAAAATTATTCTTGGACATCTTTTTCGCGTTGGAAAACATTGCATGGATAAAATTTATAAAAAAAATATATACGCAGTTACACATAACTCACAGTTAATACATCGAGGAAACGAAAACGTATTTGGCGATGTCGTTATTGCTGATTTACGATCTCATGGACAAACATAAACATATTCGTTCATATTAATGTTTTACTTTTATTATTAACATATGCCACGATGGTAATCGTTGTTTAACGAACGCACTTGCACACCAGCTGCTAAACGCGGAGTAATTGCGGTGTGGAACAAGTTTGATTACCAGGACTCGGTTGAACCGTAAACGACATAAATTGAAAGTAAATATAATTTAATTGCTTGCATTATTACACGAACGTAATCGGGCATGCATCGACGTTTCGACTGGAACAGGAAAGGAGAGTAGCGTGAACACGTATCAGTGTAATAATTTCGAGCTCATAACTCGAGTTTTACGAAGTAATTTATTTGTCCACACTTATTCTTAATATCGGCATAAATATCTGAAAAGTTTTTTTTAACTCTGTGAATTATAATTTATTTCGAATTGGTGTCGATAGGTTAATCGTAAATCTTTATATAATATAATTTTCGGAAAAAAATAGAATAGAACCGCTTTTTTCCCGAGATTTTATTCTCCAAAATTTATAATAATTTATAGAGACTTATATTTCTTCATTTTTTAAACGAATGATTTCGAGGAAAACGTTTCTTTTTTTTTAGAAATATCCCAAACACAAAAGTCAGTTTTCTTGCTTCTTGCCAGAGAAAAAAGACTTTATAATTTTCAGAATAGATATTACATTAATATTTTATAAGATTTATAAACAATTTCTTTCCTCACTTATTACTCTAAAAATTACAAATCCTTTTTATATCTTAAAATAAAATAAGAAATCTTCCTACTTTGATACTATATAAATTTTTAATTTCATTACAAAATTACCACAATTACGCGAAAATATATCCACACCATTATAGCTCGAATAGTTTGCATCACGTCAAAATATTTCATTGGGCGAATTAAATTGGCGAGGAATATGTGAGTTCCCGATTGCGACAGAAGACGCTAGTTAAATCGATTCGATTCCAAGACGCGCGCAACGGGTTACTAATTCAAACCTTTCTCACCGATAAATCGTGTATATACGGTATACGCGGTACGTATAAATGGCGCGTAAGCGCGCCACACGCATACGCTTCTATTGGCCCGAGTCGATACGCGAGGAATTGTCAATTTGCTCCTTTTAATGAGAATTCAACTTGATTACGTTGGATGAAACCGCTACGCGAATGTAATCGATTTATTTGATCGTTGATCGAGTTTCTGGAATAATTACAATTTGCTGACAATTTGATATCAACCGTGCATTAACGAATCCACGGCTTTTATCATGGCTTTTGAAAATCTTTGCCTTCATCGTTCAGTCGAAAATTTTGATCTATTCGATACGTATTTGCGTAATCGGCTCTCAGGATTTGAACATTTTTTTTTAGAGAGAGAGAGAGAGAGAGAAATTATTAAAATATTACAATTAACACTTTTAAAAAAATATTTTTTCGAGAAAGATAAGGAAGCAAACTCTTGGTAGATTATTTTCTTTTTCTTTTTTCGAGCATTTATGTATTTTAAACGGCTCGTTAGTTATATAATCCTCTGGTAGTATATCAATATGTAATTTCGATAGAATTTTTTGTAACACTTTTAATAAGTATACAATATAATCGGTCATAAATAATAGAATCATTAAGCTGGTATGAACAAAGTGTTGTAAAGTACGATTAAAAATAATATATACTATTAGCACGATATACGTGCTATATAAATATTAATATAAATTATCAATTTTTATAAATTTATTTAATGTATAATTTTTATTGAAACGTCATAAATGATTCATTGGCAGAGATGCTTCGTCTACGAGCGATTTTAATGTTGCAGCGATAAATATTAAAAGTTAATAGCGGTATAAGCATTAATTATTTGATTCATTATGTTTTTCTAGGATAGTAAATTATTGCCGATAAAGATCTTGTTTTAGCCTTCACCATGGAAAAAAAACTCTAATAGTCTTAGATCCGGTGAACGTGCCGGTTATAATACACGCCCATTACGTTCCAATCCAATCATAAACATGATTTGATAAACATAACAGTACATTCATCGTTTAACGATTTAACACTCCAGGAGACATGATGAATGGAATAATTAATGCTTGTTCTGTTATTACTCGAGGAAAGAACATCGTAATTCATTTTATTTTAGTTTTACAGTTTATCACTTTTGATAGAGATTATATATATGTGATTATATGAACGCGAATAGCATTTTTTATTAATAAATCTTGGAATTATCTTGGAATCCGAATTATTAAATTTTTTTTTTTATTAAATTATCTCTAAAAAATTAATATTAAACGGTAATAAAATTAATGAAAAGGATATTAGAAATTATTTATCCAATTATTAATAATTAAAATGTTTGAGTAATTTTTTTTTCTCTTTTAATTTAATGGAAATATTAATTTTATTCGGGATAAAAAATATTTTACATTCGAATTAAATAATTTATTAAGCGAAACTGTGTAGAATTCTATGAAGAATCTTTGAATTTTAAATTTCTCTGAATTTTTTAATAATAAAACTGAAATAACGAAATTAATTTATCGTTACGATTAAATATGGCAATTACTTGGACCGAAGAATCGCGTTATTATAATTATCTAAAGAAATCAAAAATTTCTTACAACGATATGTTATATACATCATGTTATATACATAATATACACGTATTTTAAATTAACATTTGAAAAATGTTTTTCTCAAATTATTGATAAGAAGTATCATAGAGACAATAATAATAATATAAGATTTTCGTTCTATCCCACTTGACGATTCCGATCACCTATAATTTACGACGATTGGTCGGATAGGATGTCAAACGTATAAAGCCATAGGGTGTGATGAAATGAGTAACGCGAATCCGTTCGAGTGAAAAGTGCGCGCCAACTGTCAAGGAGACTTGGCGGAGGAGGAGAGAAATCTAAACTGCACACTTTTGTGCGAGTAAACTTTAAGGAGTCATGTGTCAAAATGTCGGGCCGGATGACGGAAATTCCCTTTAGTTACACTCGCGATAAAGCGAACTTTTTTTTTTTTTTTCTTCTTCATTTTGAGAAAAAGAAGGTATAAGTTCACGTCGACACGCCCCCGACACGAACAAAGAAGAGTCGTCGCTCGAAGAAACCGCCAACTACTTATTGCGAATCTTCGTTATCATTTATCTTTCACGATCCTCAGTGACGCCGATATTAAATTTTTCAACTGTGAGCAAAGACAAGGAATATATTATACGGTTAAAGATCATACTGGATTGAGTTAAAACGTTGGAAAATATTAAAAGATAAGTATAAGTAATTACTTGTTGAAACAGTTACAAATATTTCCTTCTGATGAAATATATGATATATGATAGTAATCGACTTACCAATCTCGTGCCAGTGATTGATTCTTCCCGAGTTCTTAGCTCTGAAAAAGAAAAAAAAGAAAGAATATATTAAAACGTACAAAGGAAAAAAGGAAGAAGCTTATTTATGAATTTACAACCAATTTAAATTTCCATCTGAACGAGGCGAAACGGAACTAGAAATAAGAAATCTCGCAAGAAATACGATGTTGGAAAATAGATTCGACGAAATTCAGAGAAAATCTCGGTAAGTTTGGAGAAAAATTGATTGCTCCTCCCTCGGCAACCGGCATAACTTTCATTCTTCTTTTGAAACAATTGATTTCGGATGGGTCCATAAATAAAAGTTCACAAGAGATGCTTTCGAATAAAAAGTAAAGTGTTCGATTTCGTATTCCCCTATACATATATTACATATACATATATATATATATATTTCCTCGCCTGTTTGTAGATCAATTTATTCGTGGAATCCGACTACGTCTTTCGTTTCACGGCGGTTAACCAAGCCCATAAAGAGATCTCGAACAATACACCGTTGCGCTACATTAATGGCGCCATTACTATAAGTTATTAGCGCCACTGTGTGTAATGACACGTGCAATACGGTTAGTAATATAACGCGGGACGTTAGTGAATATTGAGGTGGAGTGCATGCATCAAACGTCCATAGAAATCGCAGCCACCTTCGAGCGATCACGTCTATTTGAAGTGTGATGTGTTCCGCGGCCGCATTAACCGGCCCTTCTATCTGCACACGGCTAAGATCCATCCATCCATTTCCATCTTTCCCGCATTAGAACTAAATACCGGTGTGAATTGTGAATTGATGATACCGAACGCGTTTTATCTATCGCTTTAATCGACGGATTAAAACGCTCGGAACACCTTCCATTCTTTCGTTTTCTAACGAATTAATGAAATTAATTGCATTTTATGCCTCGTGAATTTGCGAACGGCAAGGGAAGAGGGATCTAACGATCTACCGTTTATGGTAATATTACGCGTTGAACGAGTTTAATTTAAAATGGTAGGAAATTTTTTTAGAGAAAATTCCAAAATTTACGCAACAACGCGCAATAAGAGAATTTGGAAATGACGAACTCAGAGAGGAAATTCTCTGCAATTTCTAAAAATGAATGTTTGATCATCGTTCATCGCCAGAAATATGGCTGCTCGGAAAGTAATTTCGTTTTTTCACACTAGTGTCGCTAGTGTCGCTAGTCGAACGTTTATCCAGCCAACTTCGTTCTAAATCGTTATTATATATTTTGAGAATTCTCATTTTGTGGTTTATTTATAAGAAAAATTCAATTGATGCAAGATCAAAAGGAGCATTTTCGGCACATTTTATTTTTTTATCAAAGGTAATAAGAAAAAAGTTATGCAAAGTCTATGGAAAAGATGTCGAAACTGATTTTCTGTAAAGGCACCGATCGAAGCAAACGAATAACAACTCGAGAAATTGCTACTAAATTTTTAGATCGAATTCGACTGTTGTTCATGAAACGATTCTCAATTCTCGTTAACATTATTGTATATCCCAATAAACAACGTTAACATTATTGTATATCCCATCAACAACGACTTAGGATCTCGATTGGATCTCGATGGTTGGGAAAAGTCAAAGCGATGAAAAGCCATGAAAATTCTGCCGCCGTATTATCACAGGGGGCTAAGAAATAAACGTCAGACCGGAAGACCTCCTTTGCTCCTGAACTTTTTAATATGACACATAGCCTTCGTAGCGTGGCCGTTATAAGAACTCGCGCCGCGGAATTTAAATTCTTTTCACAGTTTTCTCGGGGAATCCGGCTTAGAAAACGAGCGAGGAGGGAAAAAGAGGGGGAGGAAGGAGCGGGCGTAGAAAGAAATATTAATTCCAGGTTTTTTTCTCTCTCGCCCTTCCCTGCGAGACTATACGTGGCTCTCATATTCTTAGGGTAGAGGGGAGGGAGAACGAGCGAAGAAGGTGGGAGAATAAATTTCCGTGTCTGAAAACTGTAATGGATGAACATGGGGCCGAGGAGCTAATACCCTTCAAATCGAACGATCCAGGCATACGCGAAAAAGAATTGGATCGTGTTACCCATTTTTGAGGAGATGGGCGTGGATCGAAGCGATCGAGAAACTCGCTTCGAAATCACGTTGGATAATAATATTGAAGATTGTAAGAGCGCGGGAAATAGAGGGCGCTTTTTAAAATTTAATAATTCTATTTGTTGACTTTTGATTTATATAAGACAAAAGAATAAACATTGGATGTAGAGTTTCTAAATTGTTTATCTATAAATAAAAGTACTTAGTAAAAAGTACTTAGTAAAAGTACTTAAGTAAAAGTTTATCTATAAGTAAAAATAAAAAAATTTTAAATATTTGATCTAGAAGAAGATAAAAAAAAAAAATATTAAACAGGATATTTTAATCAAAGTGCGTAATTTTATATTAATAATTTTAAGGAAGAGGAAGAATGTTAATCTTATTCGATTTTATAAGGTTAACTGGATGTCTTATTTCCCTTGTGTCATAAATCATGTAATTGAAAAGTAAGGGGTGAAGTTCGGTGAAGTTTTGAACAGTTTTAATGAAATTTTATTCTTAAATGAGGAAACTCTGAGAGACGTTGGTATTATGAGTTGGTGTTATGACTGGTACTGTTATCTCAAATGGCCATAGTGTGTTTTAATAGACGATTTGCGGGATAAATTTAATTTTAACGTTATTTATCAAATATTAGCGAATATTTCATCGTGTGTCAAATTAATTATCCTTCCCATGATAAAAGTGTTACGCATATGACAAAATATTGCCAATATAAAATGATATATGACCCAATATATTGTCTCTATAGAATTATATAAAATTTGTCAGTCTATATATATATATATGTGTATATATAACTTTTGAATTCAATTAAGTATAGCGCCCTCATTAAAATTATGATTTGGAATTACGTTCTAGAGTGAAGTTCGTATAAGAACTTTCACGAGCAAACTTAAAATATGGAATAATTAATTCCTTTCATTATTCCATGCATATGGTATAATATTCCTTTTAGTACTACTTTTCAAATTGCTCTAAAATTAGGTTTCACGTATTAATTATTATCTAGAGGGTTGCTCGCCCCAAATTTTTACCTTTGTAGAATATTATTATTTAATTCTAATAAAACTATATCGGGCGAACTTAAATATTTGTGATTTTGTGAAAACAAATCTTTAAGAGAATGAATTGTGCACATTGTGCATAATTAAAAATTTATTTATATATTATTTTATAACACTTCAACCGATGAAGATAAAAGACAACTTTTTCATAAAATTTACATAAAATAAGAAAGAAATAGAATATATATGATTCTATTAAAAAAATAATAATAATTAGCTTTTACAAGAAATTTTCACAAGAAAGTATATCATCATACACTCTTTCAAAAAAAAAATACAAAAAGAAAATACATGTTTCTATATTCAATTCTACTAAATTCATACTCAACTAAATTCTATGCACGTATACTCTTCCTATACTTTACCCTGGCAAATTAACATTTATCTAAAAGAAGAGACGTAAAGAATTAATTAAAGCAAACCTCCTTTCCCACACTGTTTATTTCTCCAATTTCGATATACGTCCCTGCGCAAACTTAATCGTCAAACCAGTGGAAATAGGTGGATTCGAGAGCGGCAAGAGAATCAATCAGCTATTTCCACTGGATACACGTTCCGCGTATCGATAAAGCGTTACTTTATGGGTCATAACCGCGGCGAATGTACCGGTAATAACCGTAACATTAATAATTAGCCGTGTGCAGTGTGTAACACGTTGTCATGCGACTAATGCCGCTGAAAAGAGGGATCGTAAAACCTATGCTTCCGGCGTTACCACCTCTTTTTCTTTTCGTCGTACGCTCTCCTTGCATACGGGAGGGAGGGGGGATAGGATCATCCGGGCACCATTTACACCGTGGCTCCATCTCATCCGTCGAAACGATTCGTTCCTTTTCTCTCTCTCTCTCTCCCTCCCTCCCTCTCTCTCTCTCTCTCTCTCACTCTATCTCTCTCTTTCACACATTCACTCGTGGTATCGTGGAAACGATCGTTCGATACGACATAAATCGAGGTGGTGGTACCATCGAGATTTGAAACTGTTGTACCGTTTAATCTGCCGATAATGGGGCATTTCGAGCGAGGAGATACGCAGTCGCGCCGCATATTTGTCTAGCTTGGTATAACGCGAACTGCTTCCTGTCTGCGCATAACATTTATATATATATATATTTGTGGAACTTATGCGTTTCGAATTGTAACGAATTATAAGAAAATAATGGGAAAATTTATATTGAGGGATGAAGGTTATTTCGTATCTACGTGAATTCATAAAGGGCTTCCCTCAGATTTGCGCGGCTAAGGGGATATGCATCACTAGAGAGGATGGAGGATCTTCTGTGTCGACGAATTTGTCTTGATTATTGAACCGCCAGATGGCTGACGATCGTCTTAGCGAGGTTGCTGGTGCAACACGATTATCACGCTTAATCAATGTGCATTTACCATAACGAAACGCGTTGCGAATTTTTAATTCACTAAGAATAATTACAAAGTATGGGCAAATGTTGTAATAAATATATTTTGCACAATGATAAATTTTTTAAACGAATTATATCTGCCTCTTTGGAAACTTTACGATCTTATTTTTGATGATCTAAAATTACAAAATAGATTATATATATGTAATAATCGGTGAAAAAGAAAAGATACAACGTAAATTTCCAATATTTATCGAGACCACTAAATTGAAATAAGTAACTCGATAAAAGAAAAAACAAAAAAAAAAAAAAAGAAAACAAATTAGAAATATTTTGTCACTCGAAACTTGTAAAGCATTTGACAAAGGTATCCAATAGAGATTCAACGACTCGTATCACAACAGCAAAAGCTTCTCGGCTACCGGCCTACCGGTTAAGCCGAGCAAGCCTAGAGAAGATAATCCAATGAAGGAGGAAGAAGAATGGTGAAAAGGGTATTAAGGAGCAATGGTTTATAACACAAAGTGAAACTGAGAAACTTATACGGCGTCTTTTGCCTTATGACATATGTTTGAGGATAGAAGACCGGTGGTTGAATAAACGGCGAGGGTTTATAGAAATCCATCGGGCGTCTAGCTACGAGCGAGGCTTGTATTATCATCGTTATGTAGTTTCGCACCGTCAACGAGTCCGCATTAACGTTTTCTTTCGATCTTGCCATAATCCCTCTTGCCCATCGTATTCTCACTGTCATCCACCTCGTGGTTGGAAATACTACTCAATGGCTGGATATATAATCGCCGGTTTGCGTGATAGTACAATTTATTATACGGAATTTCGCCGGTTTAACATGCGCTAAAAAACGAGTTAACTTTTATTGAATTGTTTTCTAAACTTCGGGTTGTGCGCCTAGTTCCGTCACGGTGATTTGTTCTGGTAAATGGTAAAGGGATGATGATTTACAGGTATTTCTATTAATTTTACTTTCAATATCCATTCGACGGTTCCATGCTTCAATAGCCTTTAAGTATGTTATTTAAATTCCATGTGCGTGAAATTATCCGTTATTTTCATGACTCTATTATTATTGTTTTACTTTGGAGAAATGCCTTTTGCGAGATAGGAGGTAGATAGATAGTAGGTGATTTTTAATTAGGGATATTTTAGAAAATTTTCGTGCAATCGTTGCATGTATCGATAAACGTGCCTTTCGATTTCATCGTATCGTTATATCTTTCCCGATATAATTATACAATTAAACATTTTGAAAACTATCCATCTCCTTTAAAAAAGAAAACTGCATTTGAAATGTTACAAAAGTTTAATCAAACTTTCTATCAAATTCGAGATATCTTCCTCATCGATAATTTTTTACCATCTTTTTACCAAAGAGTCTGATAAAACCAGTTTAATTATCCCCTTTTCTCTCCCTCCACTCATCTTTTTTCAAAAAAAGAAAATATCTTTACAAATTGACTCGAATTCATTTTATAAAAAAAAATTATAAAATTCCAACCCAACGATTTCTCGTTCACATCCTTTGTTCCTCCAACCCTCTTCGCGTATTTGTCCTCGCGACATTGGAATACAGCTGAAGATGGGGTCCTGTTCGCGACGATGAGAGCGTGCCCCGTATTTATTATAAATTCTCGGCCAGTTACCGGCTAAGGGAGGGGAGGATACTTGGATAATAGTCTGTAGAAACAAGTACACCTACACGAAAAGGGCGAGGTCAACTCGTCTGTCGCATATTAAAGGCGAACACCGTGCTCACGTAATCGTCTCTATCTTGCGTTAAAGCGAGGAACGCATACTCTTAAGTG
Organism: Apis laboriosa; assembly: GCF_014066325.1. Classification (NCBI taxonomy): domain Eukaryota; kingdom Metazoa; phylum Arthropoda; class Insecta; order Hymenoptera; family Apidae; genus Apis; species Apis laboriosa. The sequence goes on from NW_025222420.1 coordinate 426,166, forward strand.
GCTCGTTGTATCGAGAAGGAAGAAAATTTCTCCTCTTCCCTCTTCTTCAACACGAATTCATCGCGAGAAAGAAAACACGGTGAAAGGAGAATGACGGTGAGATGACATCGATCTCGAGCGAAGGAATTTCTCGAATGCTCGAATGAACGATATCACGTTGACGGACACGCGGAAAGAATTCTCTCAGGCGCGCGAAGTATGCACGTGGATCCTATTGCGTTCATACAAGTGCTGTTGGAAAGATAATCAACGTCGCTTGAAATCCTTTGGAGGCGTCTTAGTTATCGATGTACGGTGGATGCTTTGGTTGGTGGTTGATCGTAAAATTAGGGGAGGGGGGAGATGTCCCATGGTTAAAACTAAATACCTTTTGCCGCTGGAACTAGGCTTCTGGGTTTGAAAAAAAAGAAAGAAAAAGAAAGGAACGATCGAGATAAGATTTTTCAAACCGGTGGAGGAAACATGTCCGCAAGGAAAATACATGGAGCCATTAATTGTCGTGAGGCTGTCCTCGATCAAACCATCGATTGTTTCGAGAAGGCGGGATTTTTTTCTTCTTCTTCGAAGCTTCAATGCTGCTGGAGGAATTCTTTTGTGTACATGGATGTATTATTAAAAATATTATTTTGAAATTTACAAATCTTCCCTACTTTTTCTTCTCTGCTTCAACAAATAAAACTGAATACAAATTTTGTTGTCACTTTTGCATGTAATTGGAAAAGTAAAACCAACTTGCGGATATATATAAAAAGAAAGAAAAGAAGCTTTAATAATCCAAGGTTCAAGGTCATGGAAATTGACGAGAAGCTTTTGACAAGTCGTCCGTAAGAAGAATTTTTCCAGTGGCCGACAATATTTTAAGTCTTTCTCAGGAAAATGTTCAGGATGGTTCTCTTTGTCTTACCGACCATCCTTCTCCATCCTTTCCATCTCTGGGTTTCCTCTGGACTCTTCCTCTCCCCTCTCAGAAATATTCATAAAGGGCGCCGAACCTCGTAGAAGTATCCGTACAAAGGATTGCTTTATGAATTTGCGCGAGATCTATCCGGCCAAGACGTGAATAATATGCATCTGGCGCGACCGTAGAATGAGCTACGTGCACCATAGTTCCTATTAACCTTCCAGCCCACGTCTCTCCACCCGAATATTCGCCCGAATTTCCTCACGTTTTATCGCGCCCGGGCTCTGATCTCCACGCGAACCAAACTAACGACCTGGACGACCTGCTGCTCTCTCTAACTGTGCCCGATGCGATAATGATTCGCGAGAGAGAGAGAGAGAGAGAGAGAGAGAGAGAGAGAGAGAGAGAAGCACTCCTCCTCCCCCCTTCCTGCTGCGGCGGTCACGGAACGACGCGTACAGAATCCAAAAATCCTCCTCTTCCTCGACCCAATGTCTTCGAAACACGCATACCGAAAGGCAAAAGGTCAATTGCCGCAGGTGTTTCTCTTGACGTACCTTGAACTCGAATCTCTTTCAATGGTACGCTCTTGGGTAATGAGAATGGTAATAAGAGTTTAACGATGCGGGTGATTTGAATGTACGTACGTTATGGAGAATTCACGCTTATTATATGGCAGTTATCGTGCGCTTTTTCTTATTTATGATACATCGAAGCTCGTTAAACGTATGGAATATCTTTACCGGTTTTAATATCATTGAAAAGTTACATTAGCGGTAGGATTGTCTTGTTGCGAATGTGGCTAATAAAGGATCAGACGAATGGTATCGATTCTAACAGTTTTAATTCGATCTAATCCTATTTATGGAATTAAATCGAAATCTAACCTAGCAAGGCTGCTTTGTCTGCCTCCTAAAATCTGTTTAATTTATAAAATGAACGTGAATGGATATCTAGAAGATAGTTGTGAATGGAAAAAAAGAATTTTAAATTGTGATTTAAAAGAGTTTCTGGCAAAATTTTTAGTGCTCGACAACGCCATTAGAGGTTAAGAGTTGCGAACAGAGATGAGAAAAAAAAGCATGTCATCGAAACTCTTATTATATTTAAATATAATTTACTTTCATTAAAAGAAGAAACTTATTTTTCCAAAATGAGAGAAGGATTCAAAATTTAATGCAGCGTTTAACCTAACCTAATCAAAATCTCTAGGACTTATCGATCGGTAAAATCGCAGAGGCCAAGAGCGATCGGTAAAAATATTAATTAGTCGCCAATTATATATAGGTTTTTTTCAGATTTGGTATGTGATTGCAGTGCTCGTTGACCTAACGAGTCATTGCATAAGTAGCCTACATAAATTGCCAGCTGAGTAGCGCGTACCTCGAACAATAGAGACCAGGAGAAAGGGACAAGCGCGATGACGAACGTGCGTGTACAAGCGGAAAAGAGGAAGCAAAAAAAAAAAAAAAAATGATAAATTTACACAAAAATTATCTTCTCGTCTATTTCAATGAAATATTAATATAATGATATTTTATATAAGCAATTTTTCCATAATTTTTAAAATTTTAAAATTCGAATAGATATATATATACGCTGCAAAAGTAGCGCTAAGAAATTTAATGAATTAAAAATTTAACATTAATTCAATGATATTCAATCGAGCGCATCGTGACTCTCTTTTTATTAAAACACTTTAAACGATCGTATAAAGGATGATCTAATAGAAATCACTTCGTTACGTAACGAGGAATGGAAATACGAGGCGTAACGACTCACGTGCTTATATGCCAGGAACTAACTTGTGCACAGGTGCATCCTGAGTGTGGATTCACTCGTGTGCCAATGTACGCCCTTCCTGTAACGGTGTTTACGAGAACCAGCCAGATCTCTGGAGGACTGGCAGACGAGACAAACCAAAGTTAGACAGACGCTTCGAACGGTGGGTGTTATCGAGTAGGTTAACTCGCGTGTTCCACTCGTGGTTGACCATATACATGCAAAATACCATTTGCATTGTAATGACGGAACATCCTTTGCCGTAGTTTATGAAAATTACCGCGTTGTCCCAGTCGATAGGAAAGCCGTTTCAACGGAGGCAACGATCTGTTTCAGGTGTTTCTGCTGGATTTGACTTTTGAACTTTAGCTAATGAACCCTTTGTACTTTTAATTATTTTATGATTTGCTTTTGCTTTTCTTTTTTTAATGTAACGGATGATATGATGTTATTGAAATTTAAAATTAACTTTCATTGTATATTTTCCTAAATGAAATATTATTTTAAAAATTATTAATATAATAAGAATTGATATATCGCGTTCATTTTCGTAATTTCGTAAGAAATTCGCCATTCCAAAATATTTATAAGTAAATGATAATAAGAAATTTATTGCAAATTTATTAATTCCGAAATTCGAATGAATAATTCAAACTGTATAAAATAAATCTTCGAACATAAAGTTATCCCAACTAATGATCGATCGAAATTTTTTTATTTTAAAGTATCTTCTATCATAAATCACACACGATACGCCATATTGATTATTACTTCGAGCGCCTCTCGAATAAATAGACGAACGATGCAGTTCTTTTCTAACGTTAATTCTCCAAAAAAAAAAGAAAAAAAAAAATCACGAATTTTACGAAATTTATTGCTCGATCGTACGATTTATGAGACAGATGTATTCAGTGACGATGACGAAAGCTATTTGATCGTAAGCGTAGAAGGTTAGGTATCGCTGTTGCCTGAGCGTATAGGTCACGAAGGTCGAGGACCTCTGCGATCCACCGGTTTATTAGACTCGCGATTCGACCAAACTAGAAAATGAATCCTGTGAACCAGCTTTCGAATAATTATACAACTGACGTAACAATTCGAATGTTCGAATGGATTCGAATGTTTTTTCATTTCCATTCATTCTTTTTTATTCTTTTCAGTCTTCGCGTTCTTCCTTCCTCGAGACGTTATTTCGGCGTTAATCAGATACGCGGATATTTCACGCGTCCCACTTTCTTCTTCGTCATCGAATCGACGAGCGAGGCAACCGGCCTACCCGCGGGAGAGTCGATTGTCGATTGTCTCGTTTTTGCGCGAGGCTAACCGCGGTATGCGCCGAACTGCGACTTCGCTCGCCACTCGTTTAACGGTACCAGGCCAGGATTGGTGTGTCCCTCGAGTCATCGTTATTACGCTCATTCCCATCCCACGAGAAGTTATCGATACGATAAACAAGTTGACCGGTACAGATTAGCACGTACGTACGTAGATCAAGTGGGTGGGCGGGCCTGGATTATCGGGGCAATAAGGAAAATGCAAATCGATGCTCCTTAACCCAAGAGCCACGATCTCGTAATACGTAATTCGAATCGATATAGGTACAGTGCGAGAGGATCCGGCCTAAGGAGGAACCAGACAGACTGGATAAACTGGAATACGCAATATTATACAGATCTAGATCAAATCTAACCGAATGCTGTTAGATTTCCTTCTTCCTTTTTTCTTTTTTCTTCTTCTAACTTATACGAGACGCGAGGGTTAATTAGAACCTTAGAGCGCGATATGTACGTAGGAAGAGGAGCGAGGCCGGTCTCTCATGAGTGTCACATGGCAGTGACCCGGAGATCAGTGTCCAACCTCTAATTTCCTCCCGTTACCTCGTATCTATACCGTTGTGTCGTATCTATACGTGGTCACACTCCTGTGCCAACCCTCCTCCCCAACCCTCCTCTCCATTCTCCTCGCGCTCCTTGTGTTGTCGTCGCCTATGACCCGACCTGAATGTACACAACGGGGCCAATAGCAATTACGGGTAGCTATATGGTCCCCCTCGTGAACAATGAGCCGATAGTTTTGATCAAGTTATGCCACGATACTCGAATAACAAGGCCATCTTTTATAATTCCTGGCAATTCGTGGATCGAAATATCGTTTCGAATATGCACAATCGTGGAACGATTAATAAATTATAATTGATCATTTCGATCATTTTCTGACGTTTTCCGATGAAAGATAGTTTGTCAATTTGTTCAAATATAATCTGAAATTATAAACTTATTCTGAATTTTATTTTTTGAAATTAAGATATATATATATATAAATTCATAAGACTCGATCATTACTCAACTTTTATTAAACTGGGTTCTTCTGGTCAATAGTACAATACACGAGAATCGTCCACACGACAAAGATTAATTCTCTTCGCTATTATTTCCGAGACGCTGTCATTTTAGTCATTACTCCAACATTATTTATAGGAGTAAAAGTATCCAAGAGTGGTATAAACGACCACGTAATATCTTAATGAATATATATTATTACGTCAGAGGAAGATTGATACGTGATCAAATGGCACCTATTCGTTAAAATTATCATTACTTACTTTTCCCTCGAACGTCATAATTTTAAACATTAAGAACAACCCCTCGTTGAATTCAACGTACACGAAAAATTAGATTACCTATTGTTCCTGATATAACTATAATTTTCATAATTTTAATAATTGATTAATTATCATTACTATTCGTTGATGAACGACGAAATAAAAATTGTATCGTGTTTTAAAAATATATATTATGATAGCTGCCGTTTCGTGTTAGCGAATTCGAAATAACGGATATCAACGGAATCATGATCATCGTGAAACGGCACATGATCACGACATGTGATGAGGTAGACCGCAACAACAGACGGAGGAAAATTGAAGTAAAATCACTTAAGTGTTTACCCACGTTCTCGATTATATACGATGAACCCTCGCCACCAAAATAATTATCCTCTGCACTCCGTTACTCGACGATTCAGAGTACACAATATCTCGTTGTATACTCTGTTATACATATATATATAAAACCAAACATTCCCAGATTTAAAAAACATCAAAGAAAATCAAATATTTATAACGAAATTATGCAATCTTGTTGTAATAAAAAATTATATATAACGACTTACGTAATACAATGAAAGAGAGAAAGGATAATTGAATTTCTACAATTTAAAATTCTAAGTGTTGTACGATATATAAATTTAGATCCAAATTTTAAAAAAAGAAGTAAATATACCAGAATGATGATTAATTTCAGAAATTTCGCAATTGATACAAATGACTTCCCTATTACTAATACGTAATTACATTCGTCTCGATATTCGTCCGATAAATACAGTAATAATAACATTAATAACTCCGTCTCTTCTCAATTAAGTAATACGTTGCTAATTTAATGCTCTTTTCCCTCTAATATCAATTACGACGTAAGCAACGTTGAGAGAGTGCGAGAGTTCCGCTCTAATTATGATTACAAGCACTTTGATCTATCAATGGGATCAAAGAAAGCAATCAATCGAGGGGAGGAAGAAGGGGGGAGGAAGGGGAGCATCGGTTAACTCGAACGTAATAATTATCATGATCTCGTGCGGATCGGGATCCCTCGCTTTGGGTCGCGAATCCTCTCCGCTAAGAGGGTATTAGAAGACGGTATAGATGGGGGAAAGAGAGGAGAGAGGGAGAGAGAGAGAGAGAGAGAGAGAGAGAGGGAACGAATCCACGAGAGCGAGAGATTTAATGCGGGTCTTATCAAAGAATGTCGAGGTCTAGATAAACCCGATATAACCTTATTCTAACATGTGAAATAGAGCCAACGTTGGGCTTCGAATAACAGTAAATCGGTTCCATTCCGTTTGTACGACATTTCGATTAGTATCTCTCGTGCTCTAGCCCTCCGGTTCGCTTTGTTGTCCATCGTTTTGCTACGTGGAAATTATTCTTTTCGATTTAACAAACGATTCGGAGAGGCTTTGCTATTGGGGAAATCCTGTCTTCCGTTGGACGATGAGAGAGAGAGAGAGAGAGAGATATTCTAATTTATGATAGAAAACGTCAAGATAGGGCACGGTTTCGTACACGTAACGGTACACCAGTGTATATTTCATCTGCACGTTTCGATCGACACTTGGCGAGCTAGCCACTTTATTAGCCATTGTTCGTATTCTCATTAACATTCGTGTGATTTTTTTGTTTTTTTGAAACAAAACGGGGATGAAAAATGGCGCGCTCGTTCGTTGGAATGCCATCTTTTTTTTTCGTGCCGTAGGTGATCGAAGATTTTGTCTTTTATGAGGTTAAGCTTGTTGAAAGAATCAACGAATATTTTTAAAAGTGACATAATTTACTTCTTATTTTCAAACGATGATTCCAATAATTTTGAATGAAAGGTATTTAGAAATACGTTTGTTAATAAATATCTATAATACATAATACTATTTGAAAAGAATTCCTTTATATTTCTATTATATATTGTAAGTGTTATATTTTAAGTGAAAATGGCAGAATTGAAATATTAAAGAAATATTATTCATAAAAATTAAAAATTTTAAAGCCCTCGCAAGATTAAAAAAAAATTCAGAATTTTAATTTTTTCAATTTATAACTTAACGTAAATATATTTTTAAAATGAACATATTCATGTATAAAAATAATATTAAATTCATCAGTCACTGTTGTTTAAATGCAAGGTGGGATTACAACAAAGAAAATTGAATTATTTCACATGTATAATATACTTCTTTTGAAGTAGTATTAAGTGACAGTTCTAAAGGCACTTTAAACAAAATTTAAGTCGACTGAAATAATTTCATATTATACATAGATAACGTAATAAAAGGACATTGTTGCGTATAATCTCTCTTTCATATGCTAATTATGTCAGTTATAAATATACAGAAAAATTAAAGCTTTAAATGTTATATTTGTTTGACATCACATTTATAATTAAATTTATTCTTTACCTATTATTATTTCTTTTTTCATTCTCTTGAATCACAGAAACAAATATATCATAATTTTAACATATTTAATAATTTTATTGCAATTCAATAAAAAAAGAATATCTAATTTATTTTATTAAAATATACTATTTACATATTACTTTTATTCTTTCTTTCTTTCTTTTTTCTATCATAAAAAAATCTGTCTCAAATTAATACATAGCATATCAAGCATATATCTTTCACAACTATATATATTATGATACAAGATATCCAGATTTCATAAAATAATGAAGAAAAAGTAAGTAAGCAATTAAATGACAAATATAGATATACATGTTGAGAGATTATATAAATATAAATGAAAAAAATGGCACTTTCATATAGTAAATTTGACCATGCAAGAAAATTAAATGGATATATCTGGCAAAGGATCTGTTTTTCAAGATAGATATCGCAGAGACGAATGGTACAGGCATTAATATTTCAGTATTGACGCTCATTTACGTCAAATGGAAAGAGGGGAAGGGGCTTTGAGCCGCAGCTGCGCCCAGGATCCGCGTATGTTTCCCAAAGAGGTCAGTCGAGCAATTTTCATGAGCAAAATCAAAGAACACTCTCGGCCGCCAAAAAGCTTCGGCGGTCAAATATTGATTCGAACGGCAAGTCAACTGTGAAACGAGTGAGATAAAACGATGGATAACCAGAGTGAAGAAAGTATAAATGGCGAGAAGGGTGGATTTATATGGAATGGAACGAGCAAGTGGACGGGAGATAAAGGAAATCGCCAGAGGAATGGCGCCGATAACACGCGCCATAATGATGATGCAAAGTGTGTTTTGGAAATTGGTGAACCGTGGAGACAAACGAGGCGAAAGGATCAAAAGTATATAAAAGAATTTTTCTTTATCGATTGATCCACGATAATACAAGTAAATGGATATTGATCAACGATTGGATTTCGATCCACTATCTCTTTTCTCCTCTTTCTTTTTTTTTTTTTTGTTTCGACTGTCTTTGCCCTTCTCTGGACTTCTGGCCTCGTTAGAACACTAATTCATCTTTTCTGTCAAAGGGAAGAGTAGCAATTCTTCGGGAGAGAAAAAAGAATATCGTACATTTAGTTTCTTTCGAAAGGAAAGGATCTCGTATTGACAGAGATATTGTCAATATTACAAGATTGAATGATTGCGTAAGTGGCAAAGAATTATTCGTAACTTAGAGTTACTGAACAAAATAAAATTATGAAAGTTATATTTTACGATAAAAAGTGAAAATGATGATATATAGGTTTGACAGATAAAAGAAGAATATCGTTAACAAATTAAAGAATTAATTATTAACGTATTACAAACTCAATTATGACAAATTATATAGTTGATACCATAAAACTTTTTAAAAATTAATAATCAAAATCTTGTAGATATTAAATTAATATTTAAGCATCTTTAATAATAATAATAATAATAAAGAACAAAATTTTGAAAAAGATATATTAAAAGATTATCTGAAATATAAAATATATAAATAAGAAATAAAGAATCTTAACTTTTTGCACTTCAAGTATACATAATAATAATAATTTCATCGTATCGTGTATAATAAAATTTTTTACGTATCATGAAAAAAAAAGTATCCTCAACAAATATTTAAAAAGTATCATAAAATAGGCATAAATCTGTTAAATAGATTCTGAAAACGATTCTATTTGCAATGCTGAAGAGCATAGGACGTGTTGTAAATTGAGAAAAGGATTGTATCATTCACACTAATTAACGTTGAAAGCGAATTAATGAAACACAGCTTGGCATTGCATAAAGTTATCATTGACAATATTCATCGAGTCTGAGGTAACGATCTACCTACAACTAGCTAATGTAGCTTCTTCAAGTATAGATTACCGTTAAAGGAGATCGCTATCGGAATCGGTAGACCACCCATGATGGAGTATCACGAAGGGTCGAATAATTTTTTGCGGAGGCCACGTACTAACGAATGGCTGGAAGTCATCGATGAACTATTCCAACCTGTTTATTTCTTACTTATTGTTACTTACCCTGTCGCCCACGATCGATACAATCGTCATGAAATTTCAATCCCAATGTAATCATTTCGATAAATTCCCCTGCGGGGGATTTACGGTTTGATTCTATTGTCCCTCGTTCATATCGATCGTTATCGTATTCAAAAGCCTGTACGATGCATGATTTCTAACGTTCGAGAAGACAATGGACGTGCATCGAAACCGATCATTATAATTTTCCAATTCGTGAATAACAATTGCCGTGTTTCTGTTACGACTATTGCGTGAAAAGTATTTAAAACGATGAATAATTTGTCCAATACCGAAGACAAGAAAATTGTAGAATCTTGAATAGATGTTTGAGTAGTAAAAATACGAATATGATCGATAGAAATTTACGATTCCAAAATTCTGATTAATTACTTTATATTTATCAAGTATTATTAATCAATAATATTAACTGCACTTGATAAAATCGGAAAAATATTATAAACGAATTGTATCCTCGATCAGTAATTCGTAAAGGAAAAGAACAAATTCCATTATTTAATTCACTGTGCAAGCATACCCTCGAAAAATTGGAATGCATAAAAACACGGTAACACATTGGGAAATATTCGTGATGATGTTGCCTTTATTTGACCTAAATATTCCGCCGCTGGCAGGGAGAAAGAGATGTGAAATCGAAATGTGTAAACATTCGCCTTTCAATCTCATTGTTTTAATTTTGTTGGATCAACGGTGGATTGTTCGACTAAAGTGAACCCGCGTAAATTCGCTTTCAACCCATCCCCGAAGCAGAAGTTTAAAAAGTCCTTATAAAGTGGTAAGTAAACTACGCCATCGCCTATCCAAGGTTCCCAAGGATGAATAAACAATTTCAACGAGGTAGAAGCTAATCCAACTTCGCGATATAAACACGGTTCAATCTTTTTTTCAAAAGATTTCTCCCTCAATTTTAACTGGTATTAATAAATTTATCATATATATTCTCACGTTGAAACACAATTTAATCAAAGGAACAACAAAATTGTTTAACCGAATTTAAAAATAAGTTAACAAATAAAACTAATTTTATTGGAAAACATGTATCTCGTCTCTAATAATTATTAATCAATTTTTCAATCACTAATCTAACCTAACCTCCAAACTCTCTTGAGAATCATTCAAAACAATAAACACCTTTAACAACATATATCAATATTAATATCGATATCACAGGAAAAATGGAATAAATATTTCGAGATAAATAAACACGGATTTCGGAAAGTGATTGCGAAAAATCTCAATCACTCGAGGAAAATGAACAAAAATATTCACAAAACGTCGATGATTTTGCTACGATTTAGCATTTTTTCTTTCGCCGTTCACGCCACGGTTTTAACCAATGCTCAATTATCCATCGTGTAGAGCGAAGATGGACACGAGAGTTAACCTCTACTCTTAACCTAAGCTCGAGACCGCATCAGCACGGGTTAATGCCGACGGGAAGGAAGAGGGCGAACGAGGCCCTTTTGGCGGGACAAAGAGGAATGGAGGGCTCCTCGCGTTCGCGTTATCTCCAAGCGTGCGCATACATTTGCTCGGTGAGGCAGTTCCGTTTTCTTTGCGCCCTCTCGCTCTCTCGCCCGCCATTCCCGACCGGTAGACGAACCTAACTGTTCCGAATCGTCGCGATAATTTTGAATCTCGCGTTCAACGCTGCGCGCTCTTGCCGCGCTTCTAAACTTACGCCGTCCCCCACGCTATTCCCGGTGTCTGTTCGAATTCTCCCCAAGTCTATTCGATAGATAATTCTGTGTTATTGTACTTTGGTATTTGTTAGAGTCGAAAGGCGGGAAATAATATTATTGTTACGTTTCTTCGTATGTGATTCGTTAATCCTTGTGTATATGATCTTGAAACTTTTGATGATATTCAAAGTTTGATTTACAGTTTCGATTCTCTGATGAAGAAACAAAAAAAGATTGGAGTGTTAAATAATGCTTAAATTAAGATTTAGGGATCTTTCGATGGGAAAATTTTAAATCGAGAAATACTTAATTTTGCGAATTATAAATTCGATCTATTTCTAATCAGAATATGTGTAAATCAAATATTATAAAGCTGAATTTGATTTAAATTTAAATCAAGTAGTATATTTAATGCAAACTCAACTCAAATGTTAACTCAAACTTAAATTAAACACTATAAATTTATTCCTCACTTAATCTAGATCAAATATAGATTGAAAAAACTATTTAAATATTGTAAATCGAAAATTAAATCAATTGTAAGTCCAATTTACTAAACCTAACCTAAAATTGAACCAAAACTCAACGGATTCGAAACCTAACCTAAATTTGAGATTAAAAAGAAACAAAAAAGTAATTAATTTGAATTTTGCTTTTTGCACAAAGAAATTTATAGAATCTGCATCTTTTTTTGCTTCTCTTAACAATTTCTTCTTCTCGCAGAGAATTAATGGCGGAATCACGAAGAATTACACTCGGTAAAATCGTGCATCACTATTCTTAAACTTCAATTCTTCCGGCATTATTCGTTTAATAACAAGCATTCTCCTTCTTCCCTTCCCGTTTTTCCTTTGTTTTCGAATCTCACTATTGCCGTATATCTCGCCACAGAAATGGCGGAAACTGTTTTATTCCAGCCGACACGAAATGCATTTTAAGCTCTGAAAATTGTCTTGTTCCACTTCGACATTTATTATTATATCTCCATTTCATATGTATTATTATTCCATGCTTATGTTTCAATACTGATTTAGATGTTCGATTGAAGGCTTATTGGTATTCATTGTTTTTATTTTATCCACTTTCCTCCACGTCTTATATTTCCTTCTATCCGAACATTTAAATATTTTTCTTATTTCTTAATAAAATTGGACGGGCAATAAAAATTCTTAGTCTAACAATACATCATTTATAAATATAAATATGTACTCCAAAAAAAAGTTAACTTAATGTCCTTTAAAAATCAATTCATATTATTGATTGATCGATGCAATATAGTTTCTTTCTACTGGCTCAAACAAATAAAAATAAATACAACTTACAATCATTGTAAAAAAAAATTCAAATATTTAAAGAAATTGACGTTTTATGTAAAAATATCTCGAGTCGTTATCCCTTCAGAGGAACGAGTTTTCCTCCTCGAGATTACAGAACATGTACAAGTGAAAAATATTTTCAGTAAAAACGTTTTCAAAAAGCAGTTTGAAATCTACATTTACTCGAATTATTCGTCCAAGGATTACAGAGTTTCTGTAATGTTCCGCTTGAGAATTACCCGCATATTTCCTCGATATTCATCGGCCAGTCTATTTGCTAGAATGTTCACGAAGCGCGGGAAAGCATCGAGCCACGGATCCAACGAAAGAGCCAGGGATCACTAATCGCAAGTTTTTACTTTTACTCCTTCATCGACTCGCGCACAAAGGTATATAAAAGCGAAACAAATCTTCGCTTATTTCCGGGATATCGGTCTCTCTCTCTCTCTCTCTCTCGAGTATCGTTGCTTTCGTCGCAAAAACGAAATTCCCCGACAGATCTCAAATTTATCCCTAACCACCTTAAATGTTACAGTTTGTTGAAGACGTATAATAAAATTTGACGCTGATAATTGACAGATTTCGTTCGTTTCTTCTTCTCGTTGAAAATTACGTTTAATCGACGAGCATGTAAACATTATCGAGAATTACTTTCTGCACCCCCTCCCCCCCCTTTTTTTCGATTAGATATCTCATTTATTAATGCCCACTTTATCGATAAGGATTATTCGATGTTTTATGCATGCTTATGTTTGACATGTAATACTACTTTGATCAAGTAGTGGGAAAAGCTTGGATTAAGTCGTCCAACTAGTTTGCAACTAGTATGGATTATCACGGTGAAATGAACAGAAGTTGGTGTATACATGCATGTTAGATGTGATGAATTATTACACGTATCGAGTGTATCGCGTTTAATTTGTTCGTTGTAATGTTCACACGTCATGTTAATATTACGACCGGCAATTAATTCTCTTTAATACGTTCGAATGTAATGTACTTAATGTAAAAAAAAAAAATACATCGAAATGGATTTGTGGTGTAAACTTGGAAAAAATTTTAATTAGAAAATTTATCATTTTTGATAGATATATTTCTGGTAAAAAGAAAAAAAAAAAGATATTTCGACGTACGAAATGTAGTTAATTCTTTGGATTAACGTGACGTTAAGTTGAATAATATTCCCTCCAATATTTTAATGCCTGTTTCATTTCAATCTTCAGATAATCATCCTAACGCTTCTGAACGAAGATGTTATATCATTAGAAAATATATAATTTATCGAAACGATTCTGGATAATGAAAAAAAAAAAAGAAAAAGTCGAATGAGTCCTATTTTTCCAGTATATTATAAAAAATTCAATCTAATACAACGTTCGATATTTTGAGACAAAATCCAATGCTACTTCCATTCCAACTTCAAATTACATTTCCAGAAACGAATCCCAAGAAACGTAGCATCAACCTCGACCTAAAAGATACAAGAATAACAATATATGAAATTACTTGAAAAAATTGTTATTAAAACAAAATTCATTTCTTCCTCCCAGAATTAACAATTTCGAACAAATCGACTACAAATACAATAGTTTCGAAGCTTTTTCCTTCGAAGGAGAAAAAGAAAACGAATAAGACTATGTATTCCTCACGTGGGTGAGGAACGATCGTTCGAATACCGTTCGAATAGGCCAGCGAACGGCAAAGTCGAAAAATAGTTTTCCGAGGCGCTTTTATTCCAAGGCGACGTGACGTATCGACAAACAGCTCACGTGGCGTGGCGCGACACCACGCGACACCACCCACGCCACCGCAGCGCGCCTCCCAAAGAATCCACTCGTTTCGCGTTGACTGAGACCGTGAAAAATGGTATGTGCTTTATCCCGATTTCGTCGTCGTCCGTAGACAACACACAACGTGGCGTACATCGCCAAGCTGCCGATGTACAGAGAAAGAAAAGGAAACGAAAAAAAAAAAAAAAAAAAAAGAAGAGAAAACGAGAAGAAAAAAGAAAAAAAATGAAAACTCGACGACTCGTGTTCAACCGTGAAGGCACGTCCCGCTTGTAACTCATCGTCTTTCTCAGCCAAGGACGTGACGAGTACTAAAAGACGGCGAGGGAAGATCAGAAAGGGAAAGGGAGGGGGATCGACCAAAGGGATCGCCCACAACCAATTTCCTTAATAAATGATCCTATTACACCGGTAAAACCGCAAAAAACTTCGCGTTAAAACGTCTTATATATCACTGAAACGTGAAATTGGATATTTATTGGTGACAGATGGGACATGGCTGTTCCGCGGATCACGCGGCACGATCAATCATACCGTAATACTATACACTTTAGCGTAGTGCCGCGTAATGAATTGCATCCGCAGTAATAGCGTAGGTCAGTACGGTGGTGGCAACGGCGGTTGAAAAATAACCGTAATATCATTGTTCCTGAAAGGGGCGGAGGGGTAACGTGCGCGCGGGATTCGAGAAACGCAACTCTCTCTCTATCCCTCTCTCTTTCTCTCTCTCTCTCTTATATTCTCGCGTTATCTGCTGTCTCGTTTCACTTCAGTTCACACGCGACCGGTAAACTAAATGCGCGCGGTGCCTCGAAGCGACAGACGCAACGTCGCCTGGGAATAGGAACACATGCGGACACCCGATTTGATATGCCGACTGACACGCAGGATCACTGTTCGAATCTCAACGGCATATACAACACGGCTTGATACACGCGATCCGATGCGGGCCTCCGCCGCCGGCGTCTATTTCCATGTGATACGAGGAGGGGAGGGAGGGCAATGAGGGGGAGGGCAGAGATCGAGAGTTGCAAGAGTTATCGGTCGAGCTCGTTAAATTTAACTTTGACTTTTCGAGGCGCGGGAGAGCCCGTGGGACGTAACGGTGCCCGCAATGACGGACGGCCTCCGCTTCCAACACAAATCACGTACGCCCCTGCCTCGCCTCTCCCAAGAATTAAATGATTCCGCCCCGATCTTTTATCGACTGAGCGCCGACCGAGAGAAACCCCGAGCGCTGAAAGCACCGAAAGCCCGACTTCATCTTCCCTCCCTTCCTCGCGAACACACCGCCTCCTAGATTCGCTTCCAATGCCTCACTCGTTATGAAATTGATAAAGAGCAATGAGTAATAATGAAAAGAGATTCTAACCTAACTTTTGCTCGAGAATGAAAAAAATATTCGCTCTCGAGATGACGTTCGGTGATGTTCGGTGTCTTTGAATCGATATAACGTGTCATCCCGTTTATGAGGGGTGAAGGTGGAAAGCCTGGCTCTAAAATAAATTCATTGTAGCGTAAAATGGGTTGGCGCTGTGAATATTAAGGCGATAATGATAGCAATATGCGCGGTATAACCGAGCCGATGATAATCACTTGGTGGTCAATCTTGGTGGGTGAAGCGAGGCCGCAAGACAACGTGCGCGCAGAGGCCGAAAGGATGTCATGACCTAACCTCGGTTGTCGGTTGCGCGGCAGCGTCATTAATACGGTAGCAATTTATTACGCCGCTGTCTGACTGCCTGTCTGCCCCGACAGTGTCTTCGGGGTGTAGGCGTCGTCTGTGAGGCCGAATCTTGCGACAACACACGTGCACGCGGGCGCATCTGACAAGAGATAACGAAAGGAGGAGACAATGCACGGGTCACGTAAAATTCTATGGATGATGGAGGGCTTGGAAGCCGGGATGTGGAAGAAGTTCGTTTAAAGAGGACGATCGAGGGATTAAAAATTATTATCTCTCTTCCTTGGAATTGGAAAATGATATATGTTAAAAGTAAATACTTGGTGTTTTTTAGGAGAATTTTTCTTTTATTTCACAGTCTTCTATGGCAGTGATCGTGATATATTTTGTGATAAATTTTTGTCTTATACTTAAATGTCTTTTTCCAAAGAAATGTGAATTTGAGAAATTTCTGAATTATCCGAAAATTTTAATATTCGAACGTTTTACCAATCAACGATTTTAAATTTTACCATATAAATTACGAGGATTTAAATCTTAGGAAAAATATTAAATGAATAATTTTATTAAACTATATTTTCGAACAAAGTGTAACTCTTGCTTTATTGTAAAGAGATATCCACGTTCGCGCAAGATAGATATACATTTATGGCGAAATATTTCACATATTGTTCCTTATTATATAATAAAGATAAGAATATTGAACGTAATAAAAGTGTCCTGAAAGCGACACCAGATAAAGATGTTTATATAACGGCATAGGAAGCGTATGCAAATGGGCAAGAGAGGGCGTCAAAGAGGGGAGATTTATTCGTGGCACGAGAACGGTGCCTCCGTGTCAGAAATTCACTCGGTCATCAGGAACGCTTCCTCCAAGATCTCGTTCAACAATGCGTTTCTTTCTTATCTCCGCTCGAATAATTGATAACGAACACGAAAGTTTCGTTAGACCGTTCGAACGGAAGTGGAAAGTGGGCGGCGAGAGGTCGGCCATGCTATTTGGGACAGCGCATTCCCAATGGTGCGGCCAATTAGACGTTATTCAAGACGAGGGGGGACCTTTGACCCCGCGGAAACTCGATGGCCAATAAAACTTTACTCCTCGATTATCGGATGAAAGTTTATTACACGCTACGATTTGCCACGATAGACGTTCCTTCTACGATATGACTCTTGTGTGGTTGTCTATGCACGCCTATGTCAACGAAACACGGTGGAATATCGTGAACATTGATGCAATGCATCGCGCGGTGAAACAAACACGCGCGCCCTCAGGCGGCACGCCGTAATAGGTGCAATCTAATTCCTGCACGTGTCATTCTCGTGTCACTAGGATATCCGGAGTCTTGTTCCTCGCGATATTAACGACGTTCTCTATCAAACCACAAAGCGTTTGATTAAAATGGATGTTAATGATTTTGGAATTGTTGAGAGGCAAGGAATTCGTTTCGAGTGAAATTTTAATTCTTGTGGACGATACAGGGAATCAAGGGGAGTAGGAAAGAGGGCGTCTTTGGTGGAGTGTGAATTTATGTCAGAATTATATTTATTTAATTCATAATTTAAAAGATTTTTAAATGCATCTGTTATACATTTGCCTGTTTTAAAATAATTTATCAATTAAAATATTATAGATAATAGATGTAATTATGTAACGTAATTGATTGTGGCTTATTCTTACTTTAGATTTTTATTATTTATCGCAAGATAAAATTTAATTTTATCTTGGTGTTCATCAAGATTTGTGAAGAAAGAATATTTTATAAATAATTTTTGTAAAATAAAAGTGAATATTATCTAGTAGATAATTTTAAACAAAAAATTTATGATTCGTTAACCGATTAATCTCTTTATTTAAACACGAACGAATGGATAGAATGAATTCGATATTCTAGTTTTCGAGATCGTATCAATGGAGCGAGATATCAGTGACGTTATATCAGTTGATATTCGTGAATTCGAATATAATCGATTAAACAATTTCACGTACTGTTTAAAACATGTCCAAGGTTGAGATTCGTGTTCATGAATAATATTATCATAATACTTTTGTATTTTTTTTCGAAAAAGAGAGATGATATGATACCGGAAATTATCAAGTCCACGTATGTAATGCATGTCTAATAAATTTATATATCCCATTTCGATTATATATAATATTTATTGTTAAATTTTATCGTGTATATATTTTTAAATACAATTTCCTATATTTCAAAGATCAAATAATTTTAATAAATATTAAGATATTGTTTTGTATATTAGAAAAATAATAAGAATTAATCGTTAATGCAATCTTATTCTTATTGAAAATATATAAATTATAATGATGAATTGTATCATGATTTCAATTTATAGAAAATATATTATCTCGTATTTTGGGATGAAATGCAATGTAATTGTAATTATGAGAAATACTGTATTTAAACTAATCCCCCTATATTGATGGTATTTATGCGACGATATCAGTGATTAGTTTTGTCAATTATTATTGGGACTATTCCTGTTATCAACGTGGATAATTAATATTCCGATCCATTTCAATCAACGCGTAATATTGGTAATAATTTCTAATTATTTAATGGCGATAACGAGTTATTTTATATTGTGCATAGCAGATTGTTTCACGGTATAATATTTATTCAAGATTTTTTTAATATAGTTCGATAAAGTTGAACTTTTGTTACACAAAATTATTCAAACTCTATGATGGATTTAAAAAGTAATAATACTTTTGCAATTTTAAGGGAGGAAGAGAAAAAAAGAAATCTCTCTAGAAATTGAATTTAAGCGAGATACCTCTGCAACGTATCTCTGCAGAAATTACATTTATGGAAATATGAAATACAGCGAATGTAGGATTTCATATCAATTTTTAAACGCAGTTAAAATTTACAATTATGGAACGATATATCATGAATCAATCGTAAAGTAACTAATAACAACTGCTCTTTAATATTAATTTTTATATCGAGACTGAAACAATTATCTAATTATTAAATTTTACCTTTAATTATTAAAATTATTATATAACAATATTATTAATCATTACATATTAATTATAACAATATTATTAAAATTTATCTTTAATTTTAAATTTAATTCTATGTGTAACTAATTAATTTTATCGTCGAAATATTTCATTATTTATAACACGAAGATACAAAATACGAAGATTAATACATTCTACAATAGATGTATAAACTAAAATTGTTTGATTGAACGAAACAATTTATATACGCTTATCGTATCGTATTCTAAAAATTCTTTAATACTTTTATGTTGCAGGTAAGCGATGCATTTATTTTACGAGAATCAAGACGTGCATCCTTGAAAACACGTAAGAATTTATATCCCTATTTGTTGCAACTGCATGTAAGTAGATGAAGTTACTTTCATGTTCAAAAGAAATATGTACTCGTCTGTGCATGTTATAAATATCGAGAGAGCAACTAGATTAATAAATTCAAAGATACTGATTTCGAATATCGAAGTAACTGTATCTCGGAATACATATAAATTCAAATAGAAAAATGAATAAATACAAATAATATCTATACACGCAACAAGATTATTGTTATCAATATGTACGCGATTCAAAAATATAATTCAATTTTAACAATTTTACAAATCTACTAAATTACCTAATCGGTGATGAAAAAGAAACAGATGAGAACGATATTGAAAATTATCTAAAATAAACGCATAATTTCACTCGATAAAAAGTGATTAATTTATATAGAGTCACTTGCAATTGAAAAAAATAATTGAATAATTTCCATACCATAATTTCCATAACAACTGCATAAATAACAAACAAACGAAAAATCAAATATAACATTACGATATCTCTTTGTGTTAAAAAGGGGAAAAAGAAAAGAAAAGAAAGGAGGAAAAATCCGTCAGAACACATATTTCCATCAAGTTAGCCCCTGCATTTCGCGTGCAATATAATCCCTCGCGAGGAGTGGAGCGTGCGATCGGACGGACCGGGCGGAGCGTTCTTTAAACAACGACGGCGCAGACCCATTTCGAAAGCGGAACTCATCGAGAAAGCGTGTTCCAACTTTTGATACCTCGCCTCGTATATATATATATATATACACCACCTCNTATATATATATATATATACCACCTCGCCCGTACTCCGTGGCCGGTTTACTGCTCAAAACCGCGCGGAATAGCGCGGAATAGGCGTAGCGGGATACGAATACGCTCTGGGGAGGAGCGGCGAGAGGAGAATTGCGAGGGGGCGGAGGGGGAGGGGGAGGGGGTAGGGGGAGGACGAAACTCGATACCGAATCCTGGCGTGATTAACGACGTTTCACGCTCTCCGGACGTCGGTTTGCGGACTCTTGCGGAGGGAAGGATTTGCGACTCACGAGATTTTCCTGGGGCAACGACCTCCCGCACACCTAGGCACCAGGATACCCGGGCCTACGACCCGGGGAAAGGGGGGAGGGGAGGGGAGGGAGGGAAGCTCGTGCACGACTTTCTCGTAAGCGGCGGCCGGTTGGAATTCTTGGCCGTGGTAAACACTTTTTACGAGATACTTTGGAAATCTTCATAAATCCGGGAATGTCAAGGCGAATTTGCTTTACGAGGGAAGGGAGAGGGGAGGGAGAAAGGGGAGAGAGGAAAGGGGTTCATCCCTGTGCGTGGCAGGAACTAGGAGGAGGCCTGCCCTCTGCGTTTCCTTCCCTTGTGGAAACGTTGCGATCTGGTCCACCTGATTTCGAATTCATTCCTAGGTGGCGGGATATATATATCGTTAATTTCGACGTGACGAGGAGAATCGGGAGAGGAATGAATTATTTAAGTGTCGCGATGATAAGGGTAGCGTTAAGGACGATAAAGGATGATTTTTTTCTTCTTTCTTCCTCGTATTTTTTACCGTGCTTTGGTCAATTCGTATCAATGGGACAGGTTCGTTCAGATTTGAATATCTTCTGAGGATGAATTTGTTAAGGATAATTATTTTTCTCTTAATTTTCCATTTTCGAGTTTACTTAAGCGGTATTGTTATTTAAAAAATTTTGTTGTTCCTCCTTTTATTGGATAAATCTTCTCTTAAACCAACCCCCGACAATTATTGAAATTCGATATAATAATTCAAATAATTAAATACTTCTCGTTAAATCTATACTAATCTATATATATATATAGATATACACACTTAGTAGACACTTAACACACCTCATTTGCAATTCACTGGCGCGAAACTGGATGGAAATCCGGGTGTGAACTTGCATCGACTGGATTTCGAGTAGGAATATTCGAATAATGAACCGGTATCGCCCGCGACTTCCGTTGACGGGGGGATGCATATGGAGAATAAATTCCGCCATACTTAATTGGGGATGACAAGGGGATAATTGTCGGCGTATGCTCGCAATGTATAGGGAAACGATTGTTCCCGGAACCCCGATCGTGCGTCACAGGGGATACTATATTCCCCGCTGAGGCGAACGATAAACTCTTTCACCTCCTCCTCCTCCTCCTCCTCCTCCTCCCCCTCCCTTCGCTCGAGTTCGGTTCTCACGTGTAGGATAGAGGAATTCTCCAAGACGAATGCCCGACTACCGTACTGCAAGGGTTCCCGTGGAACGGCCCAAGCCTCGAGACCGGTAATTAATGGCCGGCCATTATAGTCTTTAATATCGCGCGCATGAAGTTGGCGCGTACGGTTTTCTGTTACAGCGAAACGTGCTGTTGGTTTTCGTTGACGGCCACGCGATGAAACCGGTATCCACCGATACGGTGGACGAAACCATTTGTTAAAGGCGCTTAGGTATCTTGCTCCCCAAAACAAAATCTGGTATCTGCGTCGGCTGGAATGAGAAGTAATTTTTGGAAATTTTGGAAATATCGAGTTGATAATTCTTTCGATCCGTGTCTTAAATATCGGAGTTGGTTGAAGAAGTCGCGACCTCGAGATTAATATTTTATGTTATTTTTCCGATTGGCCGAACCTGAAAAACAGGATCTACGTCAAAAATATCTCGACACGAGATGACTCGAAGAGATATAAGGAGCGAGGCTGAAAGCCTCGATGATCAATTTACAAGGGAAAATGCAAAAGACGGAATATTATCATCAAATTTTTAACAATCTTCACGAAACCATCGATCTCGATTTTTAATCTCGAATTATTTAAAAATACCCGCTCACGATATATATATGTATATACACGGTGGTCGCAATCTTCTGAAGAATACTAGAGTCACGCGTGTGAAAAAAGCCGATACGATAGCCGATAGCCGTGATCCGCCGCTCGGTCACGCGCGTCCAAGTTCACTGGCTTACTGGATGCATGGCCGGTTATAGGCGGAGGCTGTTTGGCATAGTCGAAGGGAGGCGGCGATAAACTTCTTTGGAAGGCGATTATTAGCCAGGCTGAAAGGTCAAATTGCCCGTAGAGGGAATGAAACGACGTCCGATACGTCCACCCTCCATCCGATATTAAATCAACCGATCTGTTCGGCGGGCTGTGGGAGTAGTATCGTCCCGTACAAAATCGATATCGGGGAATAACACACCTGGCCGGATCCATTGTTATTTCGTGCACGAGTGTGTATCCTCGAATATCTCAATTATCGAGCTTCATAAAGCGACACAGAAGTCGATTTCTCACCACGTTTAGAACGACGAGCTTCTCGAACGACTGCGACTCGCTCCAACGGCTTTGAATCTTTGATCTTCGGATAGCTAGGAAAACGATATATATATATATAGTCTTTGTATGTGGGACGAGTCGCGCGTGGGCCATCGCGAACCGGGATACGCAACCTTATTTGCTCGCGGGATGATTCACAGCCTCTGTCGAACTGTTTCACACCATTCGGGGCAAATTCGTCCTCCTTTTGTGCATGCGAAACATCAGCCCGGATCGTTTGATGTATCAGATATAAATGTGTGTGTGTGTGTATGCGTGCAAGAGAAAAGGGGAAATAGTCGATTTCGTTCTCGAATAGTTTTTTTTTTTATATGAACGAGTGATTGAGTCCTTTGTTTTATTCATTTCGTGACAAATGAAGTAGTTTTCTTTTTTTTTTTTTTTTTTTTCGTTGTGAATTTATATGGCTGATTTGGTGAAGAAACGAAATTGTAATTTTAACAAATCGTCTGAACTTTTAACTAGTCTGAACTTTTTTTAAGCATGATATACACGTTATAAATTATAGGTTTCTTGGATTAGAATATTAAATTATTTTTATAAATCTGCTCTATTATTATACCTCCAAAAAATATTGAAAATAATCCTAATTACCAAGCTGAACATTATGAATATAACTCAACCAAAACAAACTCCATTTAAAAATTTCGTTCATAATCATAAAATTCGACGATCATCCAATTCGAATTATTTCGAATATACCAAGACGAAAGTAACCAGATCCCTTGAAACGATATTCCCAACTCTAAATCTCCCCCCCTCCTCCTCCTATGTCCGCCCCATCATCTAGAATTTCACTCGTGCCCGATCGCACCACGGAACCTTTCCTTTCCTCCCAACCAAAGCGTTACATTTCGCGAGCTGGCATTCGATCTGGCAAGAAAATTCGTCGTAAATTCGTCGCAGTCGCCCTTTACGCGTGTACGCGCCTCGCTCCTCCCCTCCCTTTCCCTCCAAGTGGGTGTATCGACACGCGAAGATCGCGTGCGAATTACAAACCGGCCGTACAACGCTTCGCGGTGATCAAATCCCGGGGTCGAGAGCATTGGCCACAGTCGTTCGCCTCGTTCGCCCATCCGTATGTACGCTTAACGGGTTATCATCGGGAGCCCTCGTAATTCCGTGGCCGGTGTGACAGCTCAATGTACCACAAATAGGGCCCCTCTCCGCTTAGGAGGAAGAGGAGGAGGAGGAGGAGGAGGTCGGGATCGTCATCCATATTCAGCGTGTTGAGGATTCCGTAACGCGGAACGCGGCTATCGCGTCAGCACGATGTCACGCCGATTCAGATTTCATCGTAACGACGTTGCTACGCTGGCGTGAAAATCGGCATGCGTCAACCGTCCCATCTATTTTCGTGTCTCATCGGTTAACTCTCCACGCTACTTGGTTATTTAATTATTAACGGGATAAAGAAGGGGGATGATAGATAGGTTTAGGAGAGGAATAATGATTATTTTGTATTTGTAATTGTTATGTTGTTCAATCTTTGCGTCAGATTTTATTGAACTATTAATCCTCTCATGATTAATAAAAGCATATTAATTTTTGTAATTTTTCTTATCTCGTGTGGGAGACAAGAAGTGCTTATGCTTAGATTCTATTTTTCTAAATTTGAATGTTGTATTTTTAAAGGTAATAAAATTACGATATATATTTTATATATTGTATGTATTTTGTGAGTTAACATTGAGTCAACGAATTCTTATTTTTCTAATACGATTGTATTAGAAATTTTATTAATTAATTTAATTTAATTTAATTTTAATTTTATTAATTTTTATAATTTAATTTTAACTTATTTTTCTAATACAATTGCAAGATGCAGATTTTATTTTTCGTATGACATAAGAAAAATTAGCATGGTTTCGTTAATTGTGAGAGGATTAGTTCAGTATATTCGTGGAATATGTAATTATATTAAAATAGATAGATGCTAAAAGTCATTAAAATAACAGCAAAAGATTAGAAATCACTGGGTTTGAATGTAATATCGGTTCAGATTTCAGAAACATTTTTAAAGAACTGAAATAACCATTGGACAGTTATGAGAAAATATTTTGATTTATATCGGTTTTGGTTCTACACAACCAATGTTATATTGGTTTTATAACGGTTTTGTAACGGTTATGTATCGGTTACAATATATATATATATATATATATAGGATACAAGTAAGCAGAGGGTGATTCTACAAGCAAGAATAAATTGTAGAAATAAAATAAAATTCGTTTTTGAGCAAATCAAACTTAAAATAATTTTCCAAATATACCAATTCTTTGGAAATTAATTAATTCCTTTCAACTTGATTAAAAATGTTTTATGAAAAGCAACTTGTAATTACCAATTTTCTCTTTCAGATTATTGTAATGCTAAAAAATATTTAATTGTTCGATTTCGATGATAATAAGAAAGCTAAGAAATTTATCTTTATTTATTTAACTAAACTATTAAAAAATGACATTATTCACTAGAGAGATACGACATAACTATTTCAATAAACACCATATCGCGTACCACTTCTCTCAAACATGCGGATAATCCTAAAAACCGCCTTTCCGTTCACGCGTGCAAAGATTGATAACGACAAGTATTAAATAACCGTATAAAGTTCACGTTATCAGATATCTCTTCACGATAACGCCATTAGCCTCGTGTTCGTACACGTAACCGTGAATTTTAATACATTCGTTAACGCGTCGAGACCTGTGAACCCGTGAGTGAACTGGATCTGAAACATCGATTCATAAGACACGTATACGCATTAATTTCACGCATTAGATCATTTCCTCTCGTATTTATTATAGAAGAAAAAATAAAAAAAAAAAAAAAAAAAGGAAAAGAAAAAAAGAATGAACTCGTATTGCAACGTATCGAGCCGGTTTTACCAACGGTAAACGCTGTGCTACAACGTGCAACTGACTTCCTGTTTTGAATGAACCGAATTTTCTTTTTCTTTCTCTCTCTCTCTCTTTCTCTTTTTTTTTTTAATTTCAAGCTGAGCAATGTCGCGAGAGGCGATACGATACGATAATGCTCGGTTTTGAGAACGAATCTACTTTGCTCTGCAATCTGTGCGCGTGTGAAACGAATTCGATTTAATTTTTTTTTTACTTTTTCTTTTTTTCTTTTTTATAATTCAATAAAGCAATGACGAATAAAGTAGAAATAAAGTAGAATTATTTATTATCTCATGTCACAGACAGTGTATAAATTACGCTTCGCATTAGCACATGGAATGTTACTTGAGAAGTGAATTAGTGGTTTTATCACTAGTAGAAACTGGGTGCTTGGCTTTAACGCAATTACTCTGTTACTAATATTTGAACACTTTTCTTATTATGTTTCTTAATTTTTTTTTTTTTTTTTTGTAAAATTTGCTGATATAATCTATTGGCAATTAATGCGTTGAATGTTAATTGGAGAGAATCGATTTTTTGATTAGATTTTTGATAAGAATGATATGAGAAAGTAAGGGAATATATAAATCTGATTTATTTATTTTAAGAATATTTTATTTTATTTTTAATTCGTTATGGAAATGACATTCTGTCAATAAAAAAATTGCTCCAAACATCCATTCTGCACTACTGACTTATACATATGATATGATTTGTTGAGCTAAATAAAAAGAAATATAGAACTAATACATTCATATTAATTTTCAATATAAAAGAAAAATATTATCAATTTTATTAACCCGATTTATCAAAGATTATACACTTTTCACGATCCAACCTTACAAAGAGTTTAAATTATTGAATATTTTCAAACAATTATCCTGCAAAAAACATTTCTGCATACACGCATATCGAAATGCCTTTTTCGAGCAATTCGCCAACTCTCTCTCTCTCTCTCTCTCTCTCTGGATAATGACAAGATTAAAGTCGCCCCCGAAAAAGAAGAGAACTGCCCGAAAAAAATCGTTCTCCCACGTTTCACGTTTCAGGGTTTTTTCTTTCGAAAAGAGTCCCCGCTGCACTCTACACCCCACGCTCTCCACCCTTCCCCACCCTTCCCCTCTCCCCGCGCGAGTTTCGCATCCCCCTTTCACATCCCGCGCAATTTCCAAGCACACTTGTCCACAACGGTGTCGACAGCGGCGCCAGCGGATAGGATCCGAGTAAATGGAGGAAGGTTCTGGATACACTGGGTGCCGCACAAAGGGACATCTGAAATTTCTACGCTCGCGACGACCGGCGACGAGGTGGGAAGGAGGGGAGGAGAGGGGGGAAGGGCAGGGGAATTAATGGCGTGTGCGCCTTGGATAAAGTGCCCCGGTGAAAAGGCGCGCCACCTCGGTAGCTTGCCACGGCCGTGTGCGGATAATGGGAGGGGGACTGGAGGGAAGGATTGCGGGAAACAGAAATAGCGGGCAGGAAAGAAAGAGACGAAGGGTGGAGGGGGAAGGAGAGTACGACGTAACTGCGTTTAGTAAACACGGAGCGGTAAGTTACGCCGGCGTTTGCGGCGTATCGTGTCTCGTGACAAAACAAAGTTTGATACGCGGCCACTCTGAGTTACGCAGCCCAGGTCCCACCCGGCCTATCCCTCTTCCTTTCCTCGCTCGCCACTCTAAGAGTGGTTTCGGTTTTGCCCGGTGAAACTTTGCCGAGGTTGTTTACCCGCAAAAGCAATTACGCGTCGTCATCGTCTCGATCCCATCCATCCGTGGCGGTGGCAACAGTTTTCTTTCGCGCGTTGCTTTTTTGCGTAATTTTTTCTTGGATTTTTTGGCTTGGAATTTTTAGAATCAAAAGTTTTTCCACGCGTAATTATTATATAATTAGTGAGAATTAGTGAGAATGAATTTCTTCGAGTTTTAGCATTTTGCCGAGTTTTGAGTGTTATTTTTTTTTTTTTTTTTTTTATGATAAGATTAATATTTTTTAATTTAAAATTAACTTGAAAATCTTGACGCATTATGCAGTTATGTTTTGGAGAGAGAAAAGAAATTTTAAACGTTGATTTAAAAAGAAAAGGAAATTGTTGCAATATATAAATTATTATACGTAATAAACTTTCATTGAAATTAAAATTTTGAAAAGGTTCTTTATATTTTCGTTAAAAAGCTTCCAAGATTTTAAGATTTTATTTATGTTAGTTCTTCGATACTTTTTTGTTTTTCGTAATGTTTTAATATTAAAATTGTAATCTGAAAATTATTTCTAAAGCAATTAAAAATACTATCGATCTTAAACCAATTACATAATTACGTAATAATATAATTAATAATACTGTATTATTATAATTGACAGTGTTATCTAGATATTAGTTAGTTAATTACAAATATCTACGTATCGTTAAATATCGATAATGTTTCCATTTGTCTGTCTAGTGCTAAACAATAATAATCAGATTTGGGGGTTTCTGTTCTTGAGAAGATTGACATATCTGTTTACTATTCAGACAATCAACAATTATGTACTGTCATAGGGAACGTATACCGAAAATGATCCAATGCTATGATATTGCTAACAGTGATAATGCAATCTATCACGTCATTAGCACATATTTAACTAAATTCATCTGGGAAACGTACCCAACCGAAGCTTTATTAGTAAAATTAATTGAACGCATTCGTAATAAAATTTTGTACCTGACACTGATAATTGAAATATTCATGATAGTAATAATAATAATAATAATAATATGATATCTAAAAGATTAGGAAATTGTATCGATATATTTTCCAAGAATTTATATATATATTTTCAAATTACAATCTGTTTAATATTCCAATGTATTAAATATTGAAAATTGTGATTTTTAACGATGTACACTCTTATTCTTAGAACATTTCGCTTAACTATTGTTAAATTTTTCGAACAAACAAAATAAATAAATATTCTCAGATTTAAATGTATTCTATTAACACAAGCGTTCCATGTTATTCAATCCACTCAGATAGAATCTCTATAATTAAATCAGGAAAACTAACAGGTATTTATACAAAATCGTACTTCATATTGATATTATCGTGATTACGCGCGATTAATTTATTTTAATCGTTCAATCAATCATTCGAAACGAGGAAAATGGCAATGGTATCAGATTTCCTTTGCGTTCCATCGGAAAGCCCTTCCGCGGATCGCAAAACTGGTTCGTGACATAGTCTCTTTGTCTCCCGTTCGAATGATTAATTATATACTCGTTCGAGCATTTCAAGTGGCCAAATCAATCCAGATTCTCATTACGAGAGATTCGGTTTACCGAAAGTCGTGTAAATTAATTCCAGTGGCAACAAGCGATCGGGTTATTCGCGGTTGTGCATTGATAGGACTAGCGGGCATACCTCAACACTCGTTTCTCGATTCTCAGTAAAACATTGATCGTAAAATATAACCGATTGCTAATTTTAATTTGCAAATTGCGAATAGTTTTGATATTGAACGATATTAGCACTCGATATTAATTATTTTCTTTTTTTTTTTTTTCTTTTTTTCTAGAAAGATTGATCTTCAGATACGTTGTTAAAGTCAATCATCAATTTTTCGATTATATTTAAAAGTATATTTTTAATATTGTAATATTGTATATTTTTTTCAAAGGTCTGAATTTTTAGTTTGTATCAAGATTTAGATTCATGTTCACAAAACACGATGAAGTAGTTACATATCTCGTTTGGTTTAATTAAAATAAAGAATTATTTATAATTTTGAAAGTGTTTGAATTTCTCTATTTTCTACTTCATTTGAAAAGTACTATCTTTTTTTCTCATTACTCTGTTGATAAAATATATTTAACAGTATACTTTTATATTTTTTGAAAACATTAAAACTTTTAAATATAAAAACATAAAAATCTACGATAAATATAATTTTATTTATATTTATTATTTGCTTCTTTAAAGAAAAATTTTGAAAATAATTCAAATTATAATTCCACTTATGAGTGTACGAAAGAGAAGAAAAGTTACATCTTAATAGTTCACAAATAAAAATGAGAAAGAATAAATTATTCGAATAATTATTCTAAAATACGAATAGCAAGAAGATAGCAATGAAAAGACATTTTATCCGAAATAAATAATAATTTGGAATAAAAAATCAGAATAAGAAAAAAAATAAAAAATAAAAAAATAAATATAATAAATAAATAAAAAAATAAATATATAATAAATAAAAAAAGCAGAATAAATATATCCCTTTCTATTTAATTCTTTTTAAAAATCGTAGGAGATCCATTATAAAAATCAACGAAGACAAAAAAAAAAAAAAATTAATTTAACTGCAGGAAGCTGAGCATAAGCACCCCCCCTTGGAACATTGAAAAGACTCAATGGGGAACACTTTCCTCCTTTCTTATCCGATTTTTATGCGCTTCGGGCTACGGGTCTTCTTAGCTCGCGCGTATGAGGTAATAAATAAACTTCTTTTGCGAGTCATTCGACGCGTGAAGTGGAGAAAGGAATTTCAACGATATACACTTTCAATACGAACGTATTCCTAATTACCAGACAATCTCTTCTCGAGTACATTAACGATTTTTCTCAATTTTCCAAAAAATCCGGATTCTAAAAGTATTTCATTCATTGAAAACTCTAATGTAAGTTGTAAAAACGTTTTTATTTTTCTAATTTTAGAGATTTTATTAATTTTGTTTTTCCTTTTAATGAAATCCTGAAAAATACACATTTTACTATTTCTATGTCAGTAATCTTCTAAATCATTTTATTATTATTATTCTCTCAAACTTTTTTTCTAAGAAAACACTTATTACATTAAAAAAACAATTTTATCGATTAAAATATCCTTTATCCATAATATTATTTAAAAAAAAAAAAGAAATCAAGAATTAAACAAACTTAATCAACCTACAAATATTATCTACGCGATAAGAAACTCAAAACAAGATTCTCCTCTCGTTCCTTCAAACCGTATATTGAAACTTCACTCAATGAAACACAAATTCCCCTTATCAGTAATGGCCAAGTTAATGGGCAACGAAGCAGAACAGAAAATATTTTTCGCGTAAACAAAGATGATACGAGACGAGTCACATATCGTCTATACGATTCTTTCCTTCCCCTTATTTTTTCCCCTTCCTTCCCTTTCCTTCTTTTTTTTCGAGGCTCGTGCCACGCCACGTTTACCCGTCGCGGGGGACTCTTCGAGGGAACAGGTAGATGTGCGCGCGAGGTCGGACGAGGATGGAAGAAAAGGCCGGTATCGCGGAAGCGTGCGTGAGCGGAGCGCATTTATTGCCGGCGTAAAGTAAAATTACCGGTGTAACTGCTGTTACCGCAGAAGCAGCTCGCCCTCTCTCTCTCCTTTCATCTGCCCGTTGCCCGCGTGTAACGCAAAATTCCCATCGTTTTAGCGGCTGAACTGAAGCAGAACCATTTTCGGTGCGCAGCCGAGAGACTGAGGTAACGGGACCGAACGCAGGCGTTTCTCTCCCTCCCTCCTCGCCTTTATTTTTTCCCCCCTCGATCTTGGAATTCGGGCAGAATTTCGTACGTTTCCCGTGAAGAACAGCGAGAGGGAGGAGCGGGTTCACGTTGTTGGCTCGAAGAAACGGTTTACGAACTGTTCTGTTTGGTTAATTGCCAAAGTAATTTTTAACCACCATCTCCGCCTGTTTCTCGAAATGCGTGAATGTTTTCGGAATTTCTGGCGGACAGATTTTATTTTTTTTAGATGAATTCGATCGGTAAAATTATTCAATCCTTTGCATTGGAGATATTTTTGAAGGATGTTTGTTACGAGGATGACGAAAGTTTTTGAACTTAAAAAAAAAAAAAACAGGAATGGATGTCGTTGGTAGAAAAAATCAAGATGATAAAAATTAAGTTTTTTTTTTTTAATTTAAATAATAGAATGTTGATTATCGTATTTGTTTGTGTAAATTGGAGATAAAAGTGTAGGAATTTTTGGTTTTATTATTTGATTCTCCATGAAATTTTAATGCAAGTAAAAATTAAATTTTTACGAAGCGATTACAAATAATCGAATGCGATGATCGAATCGAGTTAAAATGATATTCGATGAACCGAGTAATAATTGGAAATTTTCTGGCAAAAATTCGTTAATTCGCTGTTGAACGAATCGAAAATTTATAGGGAACAAATTATTTTAAATATTGTATGTAGATTTAACAAATCTTCGCTTTCTAAAAGTCTTATTAATAATTATTTATCATAACAAAATATTCCACGTGTTTAAATGTATTTCGTATTTATTCTTATACGACATTCATTGCACTATAATATTCATACATTAACACGTGTACACGACAAGATAATCTTGTCTTGAAAAAAGTTAGAAAAACTCGTTTCTAACTTTTGTACCCAGCTACATCTTCATGAAACCAAATATCCGCGCGATCAAGATACACTCGCAAGAGGTAGTTGCAATAAAGAAGAGAGAGAAGAAATCTCGAGACAAGATTAGACATCGTTACCAATCCTCGCTTGCAAATTGCTTGCAATACTTTTTATCGACCAGTTTTTATCTCTGAATGATGAGACTGCGCCTGCAAATGAAGATTATGCGAACGATTTAATGAGGCGAACAAGGGTTTACGAGTGTGCACGTGGATCCGAGAAGGAAACACGTGTAAGGTAAGTCGATTTTGATGGAAGTTATAACTTAAATTCGACAAAAAACTTCAAATTTCAAGATCGATTTTATGATATGTAAATTTCATCGTGCAATTTATAATGTAGTAATATAATTGATCTTTTATAAATTGCATAAATGGTGAGAAAAATTATTTACATAGATTAATTCTCTTTTCAAAAAATATTGAAAAAGAAATTTCCTTTTCTCTCTGATCCCTGAGATATTTCTAAATATATTTTCAATTTTATTGCCAATCTCTTTAGTCAATAAAAGAAATAGATTATTTCAATGTAAGTGATGAATACGTTCCTCGTCGTCCATTGTGCAATTCTTATTTCTTTTTCAACGTGTAACATATGTATAATATGTATAAAATAATCTTACATAAATTGCACAAATGAATGAATCCACCATCTCCATTGAGCCAAGATAGAGAAAGTTATTTATATAGATTAATTATCTCTTTAGAAATATTGAAAAAGAAATTTCTTTTTCTCTCTGATTCCTGAGATATTTCTAAATATATTTTCAATTTTATTGCCAATCTCTTTAGCCAATAAAAGAAATAGATTATTTCTATCTTTTAAATCAAATCAACGTAGGTGATGAATACCTCATAGGTGATGAATCCACCATTGAGTTAAAATAGAGAAAGTTATTTACATAGATTAATTATCTCTTGAGAAATATTGAAAAAAAATTTCCTTTTCTCTCTGATTCCTGAGATATTTCTAAATATATTTTCAATTTTATTGTCAATCTCTTTAGGCAATAAAAGAAATAGATTATTTCTATTTTTTAAATCAAATCAACGTAGGTGATGAATACCTCATAGGTGATGAATCCACCATTGAGTTAAGATAGAAAAAATTATTTACATAGATTAATTATCTCTTGAGAAATATTGAAAAAGAAATTTCCTTTTCTCTCTGATTCCTGAGATATTTCTAAATATATTTTCAATTTTATTATCAATCTCTTTAGCCAATAAAAGAAATAGATTATTTCTATCTTTTAAATCAAATCAACGTAGGTGATAAATACCTCATAGGTGATGAATCCACCATTGAGTTAAAATAGAGAAAGTTATTTACATAGATTAATTATCTCTTGAGAAATATTGAAAAAGAAATTTCCTTTTCTCTCTGATTCCTGAGATATTTCTAAATATATTTTCAATTTTATTGTCAATCTCTTTAGCCAATAAAAGAAATAGATTATTTCTATTTTTTAAATCAAATCAACGTAGGTGATGAATACCTCATAGGTGATGAATCCACCATTGAGTTAAAATAGAGAAAGTTATTTACATAGATTAATTATCTCTTGAGAAATATTGAAAAAGAAATTTCCTTTTCTCTCTGATTCCTGAGATATTTCTAAATATATTTTCAATTTTATTGTCAATCTCTTTAGCCAATAAAAGAAATAGATTATTTCTATTTTTTAAATCAAATCAACGTAGGTGATGAATACCTCATAGGTGATGAATCCACCATTGAGTTAAAATAGAGAAAGTTATTTACATAGATTAATTATCTCTTGAGAAATATTGAAAAAGAAATTTCCTTTTCTCTGTGATTCCTGAGATATTTCTAAATATATTTTCAATTTTATTGTCAATCTCTTTAGCCAATAAAAGAAATAGATTATTTCTATTTTTTAAATCAAATCAACGTAGGTGATGAATACCTCATAGGTAATGAATCCACCATTGAGTTAAAATAGAGAAAGTTATTTACATAGATTAATTATCTCTTTAGAAATATTGAAAAAGAAATTTCTTTTTCTCTCTGATTTCTGAGATATTTCTAAATATATTTTCAATTTTATTGTCAATCTCTTTAGCCAATAAAAGAAATAGATTATTTCTATTTTTTAAATCAAATCAACATAGGTGATGAATACCTCATAGGTGATGAATCCACCATTGAGTTAAGATAGAGAAAGTTATTTACATAGATTAATTATCTCTTGAGAAATATTGAAAAAGAAATTTCCTTTTCTCTGAATATAATAAAATTTCAATAAAAGAAATAGTCATCGATTATTTCTCTCTTTTTAAACATTTCCAATATAAAAAGAAGCCAACATGGGCGATGAATATGCTCCTTTTTTTCCTGAATAAGAAAAATGTTGCAGCTAGATTGGAAGGTGGCTTGGACTTGGTTTGCGTGGGCGGTTTCCCGTTTTACATTTCTCTAACGCGACTCGACTCTTATTCTTATCGCCAAGGACTTGTGTATTCCGTGGAACGCCATTGGCGATGGAACTCCTACCGAAGGAGAGTTCGACGACTTCGTCAAATTGCCTAGAGCAAGTTTGAACGTTGCCCACCAGCTGCCAACTGCTGCTGCGTGCACTTTCGCAAAATTTCGCTTTCTCCATGTGTCCAATGTTCCTCTGAATGTTGTCCGTTGATTTGATTGAAATTGAAATTGTTCCAAGATAAAGAAACTTTTATTTGAAAAAATGCAAAAAGAAAAATGTGATGGATCGAACGAAAGCAAAAAATAGAATTAAAAGCAGAGTAATTGGAGTGGAATGAAATTCCATCTCAAATCGAAAGTGTTGCAAAAGAGAAAGGATTATAGATGTCACAGAATAATTAAAAATACGCGAGAAATTTTCAACTTTCTTCTTTCCTTACGCGCGCATCGCAATTACACAAAGTTAAAATCGCCTCGTTGTATAATACATTGTTGAAACGGTAGCCCGAAAAAAAAAAAAAAAAAAAAAGGTATATCGTATATCGAGTATCCATAAAGAGAGTCTTGCGGTCTAACGATGTAATTTAAGGTCGGCAAAAACTGGCCTCCGACCGATTTCGTGCACCGGCAAGACTCTGAGGTAACCAAGGTGAAGTCAACGACCACCGCGAAAGAATGGGGCTAACCGAGAGAAGCAACACTCTCTCGGCAAGAGAGTGTGACTCTCGAGAGGAGAGAAGAGGAGGAGGAGGAAATAAAAAGACGAGAAACGAAGGAAAAAGAAGCAAGGAAACCGGGACTTGTTGTTTGGACTTTAGTTTAGCCCGTAATTTTCGGAAGAGTCCATCACCACCACCATCGTTGGATGGGTCAGGGGAAGATGGATTCTCTCTCTCTCTCTCTCTCTCTCTCTCTCTCTCTCTCTCTCTCTCTCTTTCTATTTCGGTCGGTCGGTTGTGCCACTTTGACGGCAACAAGAATCGAGTCGGTCGAAAAGAGGCGCGCCATTAGCGGTGCCATTTGAATATTTGCAAAGCGTGGAGGGAGGGGCCAAGGTTAAAAAAAGGCGCGTGTGCAATATTAACACATGGACGACGCGCTGCTTTCTCTGCCTGTGGAACTGTCCACTCCTTTACGGGGGAGTAACGGGACCACCCGAGTAACATCCACTCGAAACTTCATTTTCAAGCTTCGCTTAACTGCTCGCCGCCTCTGCTCGCAGGCCAAACGCGCGCGCTCGTTTGTAAATATTTGACATTTTATTCTTTTTCGGCCGGCGAGAAGATATCTTCTCGACCGGTATTAACGCAGCCTCACGTGGTGTTGTACGTGGCGCATGTTTCGAACGGTAATGCGATTAGGATAAGGCGATGGATTATGGTTTGAATTTATCCGATATCGTTTCTTCGATATTAAGGGGATAATTTCATAAATCTTGTATAATTCAAATACTACGATATACGTTTATGAAAAATTTCCATTTGTATATCTGTAAATGATAAAACGCGTCGCACGAATATGAAATATTGAAAATATTAGTTGAAAGACTGAGTAATCACATGATGTTTATACATTTATGCGAAGCTTGCATAAAATAAGATACACGAAGAGTAATATATATAAAAAAAAAAAATATTGAAATAACGAAGAAACTATTTCTGAAAGCTGGAAATAATTATTTAATAACAATTTTAAAGTTTGTAAGAAAAAAGAAAAAAAACAATCCAATATCCTCGAACTTGGAACGTTCAAGTCACGAATGTCTTTCATTCGCACGCGAGAAACCATTTGTCCGGTTAAAAAAAAAGAAAGAAAAAAAGGAGATGCTACTATCACGCGCGTATCTAATTGCGAAGGATAATTTGAAATTGAACATCATGGAATCTATAAAGTTGTTAGTCACGGTCCTCGAAGAGCTGTCCGGCTCGTTGGCCGCCTCTTTTTCTTCATCGGCTCGTTATCGTCAAGTGGCAATTCGAGTGTCTTTTAATTACGTGCCGGAAACCTGGCAACTGGCCTGATTGGAGGGAAATTTCACAGTTTAAAAAAGTCTAACGTGTCCGAATAATTTATACGCCCCACCTATTCAAGAAAAATTCCAATGGCCGAGATCGGTACGTCCACTTCTCGACTATGTAACTTGGTGTATATATATGTATATATATATATGTATATATATAAATTAAGTTGGACGTTAAATTCGACGTTATCTAACTATCGCGCGGAATACGAAATATCTTACAAGTTATCCTGGCTACCAAACTGTAGCACCGTTCGTAATCCTCCTCGGTCGGCTGCTGCTGCTTCCCGGAAGAGCCATAGAGGCGTACCTTCAGGCATTTCAATCCTATTCGCCCTTCCGTGCCGGTGATTTACAATTCGCGACACTTAACAGATCAGAAGAAAACCACCGATACGCTCGATAAGAGAAATCTCTTCTTAAGTCGTTTTAAATTCTGGGAAACGATTTGTATGCGGACCCCCTGGCTTCCTTCATTCACCATTATTTTTGTATCAAATTGTCGAAGATTTTTATCGTGGGAGCGATTCTATTCCTTTTTTTTTTTTTTTTTGTAAATCAAATTTTATTTACAAAATTGTTCAGGAGATTAGATCGGATATAAACTTTTGAATTGTATTTCTTTTTTCTCTTTGAATCTTCTATCGCGATTCGGTGTATTGTATTGTTCATAACGAGTTTTTTTTCTCCTTAATTCACGTGTAATAATATAATTGACAATATTTGATGTGTAAAAAGAACATTTCACGTGCATCAATCTATATTATAATGATGATAATGTTGGAATTTGAAAGAAATTGTTATATATTTAAGACAAAATTGGTTAAAATTTATTATAGAGTGGATAAAGTGAGTGATGGCGTTCTTACTGAATCTCGCAAATCGCGCAAATCGTAACTATAGAATTTTATTTCGCGAAATAGCCCAATTTCATCGCGGAAAAACGTAGATTCATATGTATTGAAGGAACAAAAAAGCCATTTCCGTTTCAAGAAACTTCATCCAATCTATCTTCGCTCGAAAGCATTCAGCAACGATATTAATATAAATCACGTATTTCCAGACATTTGATTCCGTATTATCCAAGGCTTTTTTGCCCGATACTTGAGTTTCCAAGCGTTTAAGAGAAAAGTGTGGAAACTTTGTATAGGACAAAAACGTATTCCAAGGAAGTACTTCATCGTATCAGCGTAACAGCTTTCAATCTGCTAAGCGTTCGAATTACGTTTCTTGCAGCTGGCTCGAGGAAGAATGTTTTCTGACATTTACGACGCCATCGAAGAACTTGGTTTTAAACTAATCTCGTGTCCCATGCTTATGGTGAAAACTGCGGATAAAATAATCTTCGAAAATAATCTCGCGTGTCTACCCTTTGAAAAATTTAAATTACACCTCGATTACGGTTAATTACTTTTAACAACTCGATTTATACCTTATTCACCACGATTCAACAATTTTTAAATTCAATTGGATCCAAAATTTATTCTTAATAATTTGTTACGAAATAATATATTGATTATTTATGATGAGTAATGCATTTCAATTGATGCGTCGTACTTTTTTTTTTTTTTCTTTAAATTAAGAGAGAAAAATATTTCTTAGTATGAATATTTGTTTTCGAAGTAATAATAAAAATATTAAGTAATTTCCTTTAAAAATTTCTTCAAATATTCATTTCTTATCGAATCATCGACGCTCAACGTATTTGTCATCGATTTATATATATATATATATATTCCAAGTTTAGAATTTTTTATTATTATCAGAAAATAAATAATATCTGAAATCGAAGAATGTCGACGATTTAGACGCAAGGATTGATTCGATTCTTCCCATAATATTTCGATTGTATCATTTTTATTGTTTTATTTTCGGTGGCCAAAAAAATTAGATTTAAAAAAAAAAAAGATTACACGCAAATACTTTTGTTTTATCGAAATTTGTTTTGCGATTTTAATTACCGTTTCATTTCTCATTAAAACGAATATTAAAATCGAAATTCATTGCGTTAGTCACTTTTACAGTCTCCCTTGGAACACGAGAAATGAAGCAAATAGCAGGCGCAAAAATAAATATCGTCCATCCCATCTCTTACGAAATTTAATTCGACTTCCATCGAAAAGTTTTATCCTTCCATTAAACAAATTGAAAGCCACGTCACATCGTCATGTTATAATATTACTTGTGCACCTACGTTAGAGAGAGAGAGAGAGAGAGAGAGAGATATGTGGTTTGAGAGTGGATGGATATTATGATCATTGTTAATTTACAATATAATTGATTAATTATTAACGATGTTTGTTGTGAAATTTATTAAAAAATATTCTTGATAGATTGAATTATAAAAATTATGCAGCCTAATTTAGCTATGGCGAGTAGCTGTGCAAAATGTAAAATAAATTTCTAATTCTTTGCAAATTTGTGTTGAACTGGATATTTTATTTTATTTAATGTTATATGTTCCATATATTAAATATTATATCAAGTTATAGTAGCCAAAGTTTTTTACGTTATTCGATTTTTCATTTCAATAATTTTTTGATAATAAATTTTTCTCTCTTTTGCAGTATAAATCGACGGTATAAATATCGAGGACGATAAATTTGTTTAATTTTTTATGCAAAGCTATTAACATAAATATCAATGATTACGAAAATATAAAGAAAAATATCCAAATAATTCGTCTTATGTAACGAACAATATCGATATTAAATTTTACAATTTTTTTTGAAATTTTCAATTTTTAAATATTGCAAATAATTGATAAAAAAAAAAATAGAAAGGTAAGGAAAGGAACACACGTGTACGTGTTTCAATTACGCGAAGTATCGATAGTTTTTTAATGAGATATGGGATTGTTGCTCATCTCTAAGGATATTATATATCATTATCACAATCTTTTACAACGAATACCGTGACTTGTAAAACATTAAATTCTCACACCTCTGCGAGTATATAATCATGATAAAATACCGGAAAGATGTTCATTCTACGATAAAGGTCGACATGGAAAGATTTCACGATCCCCAGAAGAAAGCCACATATTCTCTTAAGGATTTCTAATGCGTAATCCATGTTCGAAAACGAAACAACTGTAGATTGTAGATTATTTGATACGGTGGATGAAAATGGCGGGAGATTTCGAGGATATAAAAAAGTGAAAAAGTTAAAACTAAACAGTTATTCAAACTCGAATGAAAGAGAGAAAGAGAGAAAGTTATGGATCCACGAGCAATTTTGTAATCTGTTGTACTGTAAATTTTACTGCAAATTCATAAAATCGTAC
The DNA here is from genome assembly GCF_014066325.1 of Apis laboriosa. Taxonomy (NCBI): domain Eukaryota; kingdom Metazoa; phylum Arthropoda; class Insecta; order Hymenoptera; family Apidae; genus Apis; species Apis laboriosa. Next base: position 466,133 of record NW_025222420.1, read on the forward strand.
AAGATGGAATAATGATCGACCATCTCGATTATTTTTTCTATTGATGAATTGCAAAATTTCATAAATTCTCGAAAAAACAATTATAATTTTTATTTTTCATCGTAATCGCAACGACAAAATAAAATTGATAAGATTATTGAAAACTGATAATCTTAAAAATTGTAAATATTTTAGTGAACTCAAATAATTCAGAACTCGAGTAATTAACAATGAAACATTAAAAAATTCAGAATAATAGATAGTCCATTATTACCAGATTTAAAAAAAAATATATAGTTACGATTAAAAATGTAGTACGATTTGCAATTAATTGAAAGGAGAGGGAAAAAAATCATCGCATAAAAAAAAAGATATATACAGATGCTTAGAATAGAATGAACTTATTTTTAAAATTAATATTCTTTAAATATACGTGCATAGTATTATCTCTACACTTGAGAGCCAGTATGAAAGCACCTTGTTACGGGACTCTTGAAGGATTACGTGAAGAAGACGTGAACAATCTCCGTTTATTGCAGCTGATGTAAATATTGCTCATTAGATCGCGTACGTACAGTTGTAAAATCGTACGAGCACTCGAACTCTCAAGGAAAGCCTATACAAAACGTCGATTCTTTCTGCTCATATTACCGGAAAGGATTTGTAATAATTATACTTCTAACATTATCCGAGTATTGTTTTATAATTACATTGCTTTGTGATCACATTATATTCGTATTCTAATTCTAATTGTTTGAGAAAGATAAAAGAAAAGATTAATTTTTCAATTAAGAATTTTAAGATGGATATTATTAAATTTATGATATAAATGATAATTTTTATTAAATATTACAAATATCTTTTTTTGGGATGATGAAAAATTTATTCTATCGAATATTTCGAATATCTAAATCAAATATATATTTTACAATTTTTTATAAATGCGTACATAATAAATTTAAAAATATATATATTTATATTCTATTGTATTCAATTATAAAAAGAATTCAATTATATTCAATTATAAAAATTTTATATAAGAATGCATGAGATTTAAAGATAGAAAAAATTGAAACAATGAACGTGAATCATTGGAAAAGAATTAAATTGTATTTCGTAATTTCAAGAAGAAAATATAATTATATTATAATTTCGTTCTCTAAATTTTATTTCGAATCGGCAGCTACGAGAGGAAGAAGTAAGCAGACAATTAATGTAAGACAATTAGGGAAGTTGTATCACCAAATGTAGCATGATATCTCGTGACTTTGATTCTTTATCTTCATCTTCGCTTCCTGCCTACTTTCGTACACACATAAGGATCACTCTGACGCGAGACTCAGACTTTTAAATTAATGCCTACCGTTATCCAGTAATGCGTTCCAGCTACTTTTGATTCTGATTAACCGAGCTTCCGGACATTGTTCTCGCGATTATCTCGATCGAAGATGTCGCAATAAGAAGGAACGAGAGATCAGGATTTCGGCTATACAGGAAGCCGAGAACAAATGCAAAAAGTAACAACATATAATCACTTCGTTAATTCCTGTTTTTTTTTTCTTTTTGTTTTTTTAATTCGAACTATTTCCTTCCTCGTTATCCCAATTACCAATGTTTAAATTACCACTATGTTCCAGTAATTCTTTAAATATAACCATTTCCAAGATCAGATAACGTATTTCGTAATAGGTTTTGTTATCTCTGGTTATCGAGTTTTCGAAAATTATTTTTATTGCTCCTCTTCTTTTCAAATTATTCTCTTCCTCATTATTCCTACTATCAATATACGTGCCAATGATATTTTTAAATCAGATAGATTTTGTAACAATCTACAATTTATTTATTTCACTTCAAATTATATTTCTTTCTCTTTCTTACCAATTGCTTTCAATATAGTCCATTTCGCAGATAATCAAATAATTCTTGTTAAAATATATAAAATTTTTCTCGCTTTAAAGGATACACGTGTCTCTAATAAGTTTCTTAAACTTATTGGCCATTAAATTTTTCAAATCTATTATCTCACAATATCTTAATCAATTTATAATTCTACATTCTCTCTTTCTCTCTCTCTCTATATATATAGTACATTCTATCCTGTCTCACCAATTACACACACACTTATTTCGAAAACTATAAACAATTTTCTAAGATCCGCGAAGACATTCAAAACATCTTATTTCGTGGAATACACATAATAGCTTCGCCGAGCTTATAGCCCGTTCTATTAAAGTTTCCCATAAAAATGATTGTTTCCTTCACGAAACAGCAAACTTCTCGGGAAACAAAATGTCTTCCCGGAATACAGAAATGGCAATTTAACTTTTTTAATAGAGCCGTGATGCCGAACTCGCCCCGAGTCCGAAATTTACAGGTGTATAAAGCTAAATGGTGATAAACGATTCACCATCTCCTTCATAGTATAGAACTCTTCTGCTTCTTCTCTGCTTATCAACTCGCTCGGGCGACAAAAGTGGTTCATGGAACGCCTTCTCGAAATCCCTTCGATTGATGGAACAACATTGAAACACTTTGCAACAAAATGGAACGAAGATAAACGCTGCTATCGTCAAAACAATGGGATACTTTCGAATTCCCCAGAAGTTTTTATCGCTTGAAACGAACGTGACAATTCCTTGAACAATCAACGGTTATCAGAGAGATAATCGTTCGACCAGGTTGAACACCCTTTACCAATGCTCGATCGCCGATTTCGGGGAAGTCGGCTCTCTAACACGCTAGAGCCACTGTTGCCACTTTCTGATTACGATACGCGATACGTATCAGCGATCGTCGATGAATGATGGCTTGCTCGAGGGTTGGCCAATTATTTTTAAACGAACCTGCCTCCTTCGATTTCGATTCGTTTTCAAAAGAGGTAGAGCAGTAATTTTTTTTTGGAATAAAAATTCGATCAAGAGGAGAGTCAATCCAGAATTATTTGAAAAATAATGAGATCGTAGATACGTTACAAATGATAGTTTTCATTTTGTTAAATACGTAAATAAATGGATGAATAAATTCGTTCGTCTTATCTGCTTTAATCTTTTAAATCGACGTTATCCGTTCGATACAAGATTTCGATTTAAAAATAAAAGGAATTGAGACGGCCGACAGACGGCCTTGAGTAGTGTATTTAAGGAAAGTAGAATATCCGATCGTGGTCAGCCTCAAGACGATCTGAAAATAATTTCTAGTCATGCAGCAAGAAGTATTTTAATTAATTAATTTAAGTCCCTCTCTCTCGCGTAATAAATTTCGAATGAGTTTCCAATGGAAATTTTAAATACCATCTTTTGCGCAATAAAAAAGAAAATAAACGTTCCTTTAATCTTACAATACAAAGTATTTATCCACTCTAACCGTTTCTCTTAACCTAAGATGCGTGTTTCGAATCAACAATCGAACTTCATGTCCCTGTCCAATCCTTTTATTTCTTTTCCATTTTTTTCTCTCTTCTTTTTTTTTTTTTTNTTTTTTTTTTTTTTTTTTTTTCTCCTCCATTGCTTCGAGACGGGTAACCGTTAATCCTTTCGTTGAAGACTCGAGTCCCACGCACATGGCTGATGGAATTAACTAATCTGACGCGCCTAACATCCAGCATCGTTCTTTGCACCGTTAACCTCGTCGAAAAGTGTATTGAACGAGGCTACGTGCACACATTCGTGCGTTTTTCTTAATTTATGCAAATAGATTGTTACTTCACTTCCCACCATTCCGTGTTATTAATTTTTATCACTTCTAGGAAGGTAGAGAAGCGTCATTATAGACGCTTGTGTTCCAACCACCGTACGTTTCAAGTAGTTTCTTATTATCGTTTAGAGTCAATTCCTTCAACATTTCTTGATTATTAGAATTTAAATTAATAAAATTTATTATTATTATTATTATTATTATTATTATTATTATTATTCGATTGAACAAAGTTCGTGTCAATAAATATGTCAATTTAATACACATCTCTTTCTTTCTCTTATCTCTTCTTTATATCCGCTTTATATTTAATGATAATTTTTCTCATCAATTCTTTGTAAATGGAGATGGGACTAGATTAATATGCAGTTAAAATTTCGTATATATAATTAATTGTTTTATACTTCATTCAAGAAAATGAAAAATATTTTACGCCAAATTAGAGTTTCTTTACTCGTAGTGTTAATCAATTCATCAAGCATCTCTTTAAAATCTTGAATTTTATAATGTAATTTAATTTGTATAATTCTATTGAATTATTATTAATTCCGTTAATTAGTCATCTTATTTTAATTCTTTCGTAATTATTTGTTGTAAATAAAACGATATATATATATAAGAAAATAATTGATATTAAATCTATCAAGATAGTATTACATGTTTCTTTACTAGATTAACAATAAGGTAGTTGAATTTTATTTTTAAAATCTTATTTTTCTTAAATTAAATAGTAATAACGTAGGTTAATTCTGTTCTGATGGAATATTTACAAGATGTTATTTTAAGCAGCTGATGAATAAGTAGTGGAAGGTATTATATCCTCGTTACATTACATTCGAGCTGAATCACCTACTTGATAGCTTTTTGATCCAGTTTTTCGTAACCGTTTGATATTCTTTGAAAAATCTGGAATCAAAAATTATATGTTCTATCAAAAAAATAATTCGAAGCGACTTTCGTCATACCATACTATAAAAAAAAGTAATGATAACAAAAAACTCCTTGTAAACTATTGCTATTGTAAAGTCAATGCTGATAATTGAGCAACAATATTATATTAATTTATCTCTTTTGTCCAGAATTCTCAATATAATTATGGAATATTAAATAAATTATTTTTAATAAAAAATATGTTAAATAAATATTAAATTATATTTAAGGGAATTTGTAAACAAAGAAATCATTTCAAGTGAAAAATTATCTTATTTCTTCAACTTAATTTTGAAAAACGTAATGCTGATGGTATCCAAATATTAGCAAAATAATTTCCAAACATCAATAACAAAATTTCAACGTTTCAAAAAAAGATTTAAACACCTTTGATAACCTTTACTTTAATTTTAATTTTTAAAAGAAAACGATATAAACGAATAAATCCTTTAACACTCTTAGCACCAACAGTTTAATCTCGATCTTCCTCGCCAACTTCAAAAATCTTCTTACCCTTTAAGCCACGCGAATTTTATATTCATTGAATCGTCTCGAAACCTCTCTAAACCCACGTAACAAGAAGTAACCACCGTTTTTAAAAATCATTCGCAATGCAATAATTACTAACTGTCTCACCACACTCCCCCTACTCCATAACTTCCCGACTGATATCTCGTTGCTCGATCTACACTACCGAAACGAAACGTAGCCCGAACGAATCCTTTATCCCTAGAAAAACCTACGATGCCGATGAAAAACCGTCCAACGACACACGGTAACGGTGTGGTAACGGTGAAAAACGGCGATTAATTTCGCCCGAGTCCACGTGGCACTGCCCCCTCTCCTCCTCCCTCCCCCTCCATTCCATGCCTTCTAAACTCTTCTCAATTACGACTTGTTGGCGCGTGAGCACGCCTGTTTCCTCCTCGTTCGGCAAGGAAAGGAAGGAAACAACGGTCTATACGCGTGCGTTACCGGCGAGGTGGAGGAGGAGGGGGGCGAGGCGAGGCATGCGTGAGGCGTGTAAAACGGATGTTCACCTTCCCGGCGCGCATAATTTTTCGAGGGAACGAGGTAGGAAAGAAGCGAGTAAGAAGAAGAAAGGAAGTTGATGCGCGTAGTGGCGAAAGAAAGAAACCTTCCGTGTGGCTGACTCTCGAGACGAATGAAGAAGAGATGCGGTCTAGACGGAGAAAAGGAAGGAGAGAAGAGAAAGAGAGAGAGAGAGAGAGAGAGAGACGGAGGATGATTCGCGCTTCCATGAGAGCGAGTGGAGTTCGGTCGGTCGGGTAGGTAGGTGTACCCAAGGGGCTATTAACCGTTCGCAAACAATGATCTAGAAACGGAAGTGGCTGCGTTTCTTCACTCCCCCCTTCTCCTCCTCCCCCTCCGTGCGGTCTTATCAGAATTTCAGCCGCGGCAAGAGGAGGGGGCGGGGGGGAGGAGACGGACTCACCGAGGGAGAGTTCCAGCTAAGAAGAGATAAGGTGGGAGGAGGAGGGGGGAGGGGCGATTGTGTTCCCTTTCGTGTGCCCTTCTAATTGAGCGGCTTGTACGACGAGTTGCCGCATCCAACGATTCTTGGAGATTGGATGACGCGAATTGGACGTGATTATCTTTGTTATACGAGCGTGGTGATACGGGTGATCGATATTCAAAGGGAATGTCTCAGGAAATTGTTGAAATTTTTAAGAGGAAGGGATAATATTGGTCGTAATATTATTATTTATTATATAGATTGAAAATATTTTATGGAAATTAACGAAATGATGTTCACGTTTGCGTTTACAATTTTGAATTTCATAGAAACTATGATGATTTCATCGGTTTAGGGGAGAAGAGAAATATATTGATATAAACTCATGTTTCGTAATATGTATAATTAAGAGATTTAATCAATTGGATTATTAAAATTATACCGTGTCCTTGGCTCAATCAGGGATAAAAATTACCGCGAATATAAAGTGGATCTATGTAGAAAAGAATTAAACTTAATATCGATGTTATAACGCCAATTCGAAAGCGACAACGAAATACATAATAACTGCGCTAATCTAATCTAAATCCATTACAACTTGAATTTGATTAAGCGCATTAAGTTCGTTTTCAATATTTTATCATATTATCCTGCGTTAAATTGCAAATTAATTCAGCTCGAAGAAATTAACGTTGGCAGAATAGGATATATATATATATATATATACACGTCGCAGAGGTGATCAAACGAAGGGAAGAATTAATTTAACAAGTCAATTCCAAACTATCCCTCGAAAACGATCTCCAGGCAAAAATGACTAACCTATCTCCTCCTGTCAATTATTAAGGATACAATGTCAATAAATTCATTGCTTAAGAGTAAAACAAGACTTCCTCCCCGTTCTGTGTACACCGACTGTCTCTAAATTAAACTTAACACCAACGCCAATCTTCTATGTTGTCGAGGAATACGTACATCCGCGCGCGCGCGCACGCAAAAAAAAAAAAAAAAAAAAATAATGATTATTCAACGTCGATGGGAAATTACAAATTTTAATGGGTTTGCTAATCAAAGAGCGCGGTTGAATAACAGTTTCAACGGATAAGAAGCGAGTTTTAGCCGCGGAACTCCGTGAAAATTGAAACGACAGCGACAGTTCCCCGATCCCACCTCCTTTCTCGCGGCAACGTTCAAACGCTGCGTTTTTCCCTCCTCATCTGTCTCGAATGTCAAAATGTATGGATAATAAAATAACCGTTTCGAGAGGAAAATTGGTCGCGCGTAAACGAAGCCCGGTCGACGACCAATCTTCCCGATCTTTCCCTTCGCTCCTCTGCTTCTCGTTTAACTCGATCGGGGTAATAAATCGAGCCGACGATCGTAGCCAAGTATATTTGTGTACACACAAAAAAGAGTGGAAGGGGAAGGGAATAAAGTGCATGATGCACGTTGTGTTGCGTTTAATCAAATTACGGTCACGTTAAATTGAATCTTTGTAATCGTTCCTCGTAATGAGCAATACCGAAACGTCAAGTAGGAGGTAACGTTTAATTGAAAAGGACGATGCGTGAAGAACGGGGTAATTTATTTGTTTATTTTTTTTTTTTCTTCAACGTGTAATAGCATTATATCGGTGAAACGAAGAAGCGTGTTCCCTGCTTCTTCCAATTTATGCGGATTTTATACCGTTTTTAATAACTGGTTGTAATAAATAACTTGTTTTTATGCTAATTGACAGTTTCGTAGAGACGAGAATGTTCTACGCGTAAATGTTCGTTCGTCTGTCGTTTCACGTGACAGTATAATTTCTTTTTTTTTTTTTTTTTTTAAGAGATCGAAAGTTTGCCTTTCATTTTTACAACAAATGAATTAATTATATATTTTTTTTTTCAATCTTTAAGAAGATAAAGATTTATCAAACTTCAGTACAAAATATACATCCCTTATTCCTGTTCATTTTTACAACAAATGAATTAATTATATATATATATTTTTTTTCAATTTTTAAGAAGATGAAGATTTATTAAATTTCAATACAAAACATACACCATGTACATCCCTTATTCCTATCAATTTTACAATAAATGAATTAATTATATATTTTTTTTTCAATTTTTAAGAAGATAAAGATTTATTAAACTTTAGTACAAAACATATATGTATATCCCTTATTCCTGTTCATTTTTACAACAAATGAATTAATTATATATTTTTTTTTTCAATTTTTAAGAAGATAAAGATTTATTAAACTTCAGTACAAAACATACATGTACATCCCTTATTCCTGTTCATTTTTACAACAAATGAATTAATTATATATTTTTTTCAATTTTTAAGAAGATGAAGATTTATTAAACTTCAGTACAAAACATACATGTACATCCCTTCTTCCTGTTCATTTTTACAACAAATGAATTAATTATATATTTTTTCAATTTTTAAGAAGATGAAGATTTATTAAATTTCAGTACAAAACATACACCATATACATCCCTTATTCCTGTCAATTTTACAATTTCATCGGGAATATTTCTTAAATACGACTTCCTCATCCCCTTGTTTTATATGATGATATTCAACATGATGAACAAAAAAAAAAAAAAATGGCCTCGACTCGTAATCACGATCGGGTTAATCCGTTTCTCACGTCTTAATGAAAGGGTTTCTTGCACAGAAATTTTACGGCCTCTTAGTAGTCCGTAACCGACTGAACACGACCACTTCCTTCCGCAGAAACGAGTTCGAAGAGGTGGAGAAAATTCGCGGGGAACAAGCGCTAGTATTATTCCGATTTCAGCTCGAAGCTGAATCACTTGCACGTACGTGTATATGTATATATATGTATGTAGGCACGCATATGGTTGTACCGTTATAACAGCAAGGCGGTTATAATCCTCTCAGCTGGCTCGTGACGCTCGATTCCAAGGGTAAAGTAATATCTTTACATTTTATCGAACATCTTTTCTAGGAAACTGTGTTTGCGGAAGATCACGAATTTAGGAACAAACGACGCATTCATCAAATCTTTCTTTCTTTCTTTTTTTCTTTTTTTTTTCACTTATACAAATTGTACAGACGTGTAAATTCGAATAATTGTGAAACTGAGTTTTAATTTCTATTTAGTTACATTAAACTCTAGGTTATTAACCATTTTCTGATCTAGATTTGAAGGGGAGGAGGAAAAAAAAAAAAAAATAGCAGAGAGAAGAACCGGTTCAAATAATAAAAAAAAAGGATACGCAATATTATATTAATATTGAGAAATAAATTAAACGTTATCGTAAAATAAATCTCCTTCTTATTTATTACTGAAAATATCAAGCAAAATCATAAATTAAAATAAAACCACATCGAGCAATCGAAACAAGATTGAAACGAAATGCGACATTCGAATATTAATATTAATTAACTCTCTTATTTAAAAAGTTTACATTACTTCTCAACTTTTATTGCAATTGATGCACACGTTATTAATTTATTAAAGGAATTACACGAAGCAAATTAATTAATAATAAGGAAAGGCAGCATTAGTACAATATTGCTTCGTTGCTAGTTTATTTCCATCTCTGAAACCAGAGATATCACCGTATTGCTTCTCAGGGAGGCTCTCTAATCGTATTTTCCGCTCTATCAACGGTATAAATAATTCAGGGGGACATATTAGGTATCGTGCGATATGAAACGATTAATTGACAGCAATTCGTTTTCTCGTTGCAGAAAATTTATTCGCGCATGGAATCAAATATGCATCACCAATGCCTTCCTAATCGCGAGTACAAACCCTCGCCCCTTTTCTGCAACCGATGTCCTGCGACACACGTGGATTACGAGAGGAGAAAAGTTTGTTCGAAATAATAATAATAATAATAATAATCCGAATGGAAAATGAAACAAGATGAAACTTTGGTGCATGAATGTGTTAATTATTTCGATTCTCTGTGAACAAAATTCGAAAACGGGATCGATACCCTCACGATACACGCGTGGATACCTTTGAAATTAACTCCGAATCCGATGTAAATCAACGGGCAATGTACAAACCGAGTGAAATCGAATGAACGTTGAATTAAAAGCTAACACTATCTCCTAACCGATTGACTGGGTAAAATAGCTTTTTCGATCAACAATTCGTCTAATTGACCGGTAAATTTCGATTCGAGTTGAAAAAAACGAGTCCAAGTGATCGGTTTGTAACTTTACGCGCAACTAAGCAATTTACGGCATATATATATATATCATGAAAGTCGAATCATCCCCCCATAAGTTGACAAGCATAAGCATCGTTCAAGTTTTAATTGACACGTTAATTCCCTATCCGTGAATCGTAACCTTAATTACGATATATAATAAAAATCGGTTTAATTATTATCAATGACACAGACCGAAGAAACCGGATGATCGTGTCAACATTAAAGTGTGGAATGTTCCGTGAAATGCGATAAGCATTTTAACGTCGTCTCTCGAGATCGAAGAAAGATAAAAAGAGAAGGCATTTTATGACGACGGTCAGTCTCATACCGATGGATATAATACCATACCTACGTACACCATGTAGCAAATGCGTTTCGAGATCGCGCTTAACAGGGGGGTAAAAAAGTTTTAACGCGTAGGTTTTAATGCGTTATCGAGAACAGTAGTCGTAGATGAAAGATTATTTTTAAGAAAAAAAAAAAAAAAAGAATTTAATCGAGATTAAAGGTAATAATATTCGGTGTTACTTTATACAGGAGCAATTAGAAATTTCGTTTTTTATCCTGTAATCCTGTAAAATTTATAATAATCTCATTATTATAATAATCTGTTTTATAGCGCGCGAATATCTCTTTGATAATTTATTTTATCCTGTTTTGTTTAAAATTAACTTGTTCCTACTGTTTATACAACGCCTTCCGTGTAAAAATTCGTAATCGCAGGAAATAATATGTTATATATAGCTTGAATTATATATAACTTGATCTTGTAAAAATTTTGAGCTTTAATTTTGATTAAATACGAGATATATTATAAATTTCCAGGAATGAATTTCTTTTAATATTTTTTAATCTGTTAATTTTAAATAAAATACAGTAGATTTTAATCTAAATTTTGATGTTGTATCTCCTCCTCAGAAATAAATAATTTCTCATTCATGGTGTTCAACCACCGTACAAGTTTCAAATTATACATTTTATTGTAGAATGATTTGTGTCTTGAAATCTGTTGAAGGACATCCAGTACGGTAACCCTTCCAGATAAACGCCCCCTTAACTTTTGTGAAAAATATCTTTAGCGTTTCATTATCCTTGCCAACAGCAACTCGACTAGCTCTCTCCAGGCAAATGCCTTATCTCCGGAAACTAGTTCAATTACTCAACAGTGCCGAAAGAGGATCCCTGCAACATGATTGCAGATTATGTCACTGCTAAGTTTCTCAACGTTCCCTACGAGCGGCAAAAGTTTACTGACGGATTACCTTAACAATGTTCAAAGTATCTATCATTCCTACTCGAGATTTCGTTTCACGCTCTTTGTTAAGATGTCTGCACGCGATCGATAATATCGATTTAGCGTTGCTTTCGATTTTTATTTCTTTATTAAATTAAAACGAAATATTTTCTGTCGAATTAAATAATTAGAATATTTGAAACGATTCTCTCTTTAAATGAGATTAAAAAAGTGTTAAAGTAGTATTCTGAAAATTATAAAAATTGTAAAAAGATATGGAAGAAACAATTCTTAAATCCTCTTCAATTTTTTCACACCGATCAATAATATCACATAGTATGAAAACTTTCTTTTTTAGGATTAACAGGATACGTTTGCTTCATAAACATATTATTTTAAATCGTGCGTAACTGTTCGCGCAAAACAGGGATTACTACAATTCCGTTGGCGCAATTATTTCGAAAGTCAATTACTTTGTGCGGGAAAATAATTTTACACAGATGAAACGTGTCGATAGCAGGGGGCGCGTGTCCTCGTTAGGCGTTCGTTTCAATGTGGCAAAGTAAAACTTGCAATTTCCAAATTAAAAGTTCTTCCCCTCCCTTATGTGTGCGTTTCTATTTATCGCGAAAATTTATTTCAACGGAATATATCCTATTGCCCTTGTTCCCCCCACCTGTCGAATAATTTTGAAAGGAAAATTTCGCATGGTCGAACGATTAATTAAATCAGAATTGAACGAAATTTCGAAAAGTAAAAAAATTCTTGTTGACTCTTCGAAAATTTAATTGTATTTGAGAAATAAATATCTATTTCGTAAGTTATATTAATATATTGTAACAGATAATAAAATTAACTCTTTTTATTATAAGTTCAATTATTGAGAATTAAGAATTAAATAAACGGTTGCAAATGTCGCTCTGTAATTTAATTAATTAAGTATAATTGAAAGACTACTGTAACAATAATAATAAATTGTAATTACATAAATCAGATTTATTTTAAAGCAATAATAAATAGTAAGTTATAATAATCAGAATAAGAAGAAAAACCAATTCTGAGTAAACAAATTTTCAAATTTTTCCTAGTCCAGTTAACAACTAAATACATCATGCTTGAAATATTTAATTTCAAGAAAAATATTATATTTAAAAAAAAGTGTAATTATTAAGAGATATACGAATGCAAAAAAGGGAAAAAATAATTTATTCGTGGAGATATAAAAAAAATTTTTATTATTCCGAATGAAAATAATTAATTTCTCAAATATAAGATTTCAAAATTTATTTGAAAAGAAAAAAAAAAATAAATATATTTCACATTTTGACACGATCTAAATGTAACGTAACTCGAACTATCATAAATACTTTGAATTTAAATTAAAAATATTCCCAAACAAATTAACCGTAGAAAACTTATCCTCTTCGGTCACGTCGCTCTTTGGTTACGTACTTTGTTACAAGATCAAAGCGGGTTCGCATCCGGTCAATACCGATAAGATTGATTTCACCATTTCTTTACACAACTCCATCGTAAGGGAATTAATCTTGAATTCACACGGTCACAGTCGAGTTGCCCTCTTCTTCCCTCTTTTTCGAAGCTCAATATCAAAAATTTATTATCACAAATTTATTAAATTTATTGTCAAACTGAGAAGAGGAAATAAAAGGACAATTTTCCCGAGCATCGTCTCGGATAAACTTGTACTCGGATTGTTAACTGTTTCGGCAAACTTCTGTTTAATGATAAACTTTATCGATAGCTCGAGACGATAAACCACAAGATATACACGGCCCGCCTCGATTCTTCCTTCCTCGCTCGATTAGCCGTGGAATTGGAACGGTTTCCGGGCCGAAACGATCTTTCTCTTCGTTAAAGTTGAATTCCATTAAATTTTCCTGCGCTTAAGATACTCTCGGGCAACTGCTAATAGAAGGACATCCTCGATAAGATTTTACTTTATCAACAATGAGACGATGTTTCCTGGTTATTGAAAGTATCATTAGAAGATATGGTTGTATCAGGAAAATGTTTTCTCCTATTTATATCGAGTATTATTTATTATTCAACAGAGAGTTACAACGATTGTTTATATACAATGTAATCGAAATATTTGTAAAATTTGTAAACAAATCCCTACGAGATTATAATTAAAATTGTATCGATCCAATAATTGAATTCTCATTTATATTTCAAGCTCATAGGTTGAAAGAATTAGAACAAGCTGCTTAATAAGCTTCATTAAATATATTCAGAAATATTATAAACAACGATATTGAGATATCTCTCTTTTTCTGCAAAACGAATATATAACGGTCACATTCTGTATATAAATATTTTATCTCTCGACGACAAACAAGAAACATTTTTCCGTATCTTCGTGTGATTAACGATGGAATCAGAGCGTTAAGAGTGTCTTGCCAAGCACAGAAGGATTTTTCGGATTGGTGAACGATAAAGACCGTGTTTTATCGCTTAATCGTTTCGCAAGTTCGCAACCCAAGAAACGGGAAGAATTTCTTCCTTATGGTTTACGATAGTCTCGTTTGCGAATCGCAAGAATTGCTCGCCACTGGGGAGGAGGAGGAGGAGGTGGAGGAGGAGCAGCAGCGTTCGATAACGATGAACATTATCGATAAGTTATCTGAGAAACGGTGTGTATGTACAACGTTTGCTTGGTTTCTCCCTCGCTCAATTAACTGCACGATACCGGGGAAAATGTATCTTAAATTTCTTCTCCTTAATGTCCTTCTCTTTAATTCCATTCTGATATTATATATTCTGATATTATATAATTCTGATAGAATTTTCTCATTTTTCTCAGTTTGTCAAAAATATGATGAATAGAAGACAAACTTGAGAAATAGAAACAAAAAAAAAAAAAAAACAAAAAATTATTTATTAATTCCAAGACTATTCTTTTTTTGATAGAGAAGCCCATAGCATAAACTTAGTCAAGTCAAAAAAAGGATTTTATAGGTGACAGGAGGGGATATCGATCGAGTATCGTAAATCCAGATAATTACTCTCGAAAGATGACTTTGTCGATGGAGATGCGCCATTCAACGCGGTCTCTCTTCTTTCTTGCATATTTAATTAACGATCGAATTAACGTCACGCACACGAAAGGCGCGAAAATGACGCCGCCCTCCGCTCAACGATGATAAGATTGATACGTCTGCCCCTCTCCCCTCCCCCCTATTCCTTAAGCCCCTTGTAAAACCATTGAAGGGCTTTAAGTAATCAATATCACAGGAGAACGAGGGTGTTGCAGGGTGTGGGTATGAGTTGAGGATGAATCTCATTACCCTGTGCAGCTAAGGCCATTGTGCAGCTGAACTTCATTATCCGGACTAATTATTTCAAAGTTAGTCGAACAGTTCGCCACAATGTAATGGGGAAGGAAACGGTCTTAGTTGCCGGGTAGAAGGAGGAGGAGGAGGAGGAGGAGAAGGTTTGAGTATAGACCAAAAAGGAGCAAGAAGGGAGAAAGATCGACTACCGGCGAGAGAGAGAGAGAGAAAGGGAGAGAACATAATATCGCCGCTCGGTGTGTATATATAAAGCCACTTTGCCTTTGTTACCATTCATTAAGGTAATTACAGGAACCGATTTTCTTGCAAATACCTTGGCGCAACCAAGAATTGAATATCACACACAGTGGATATATATAGCGTGATTCGTCTATCGACGTCTGTCTTGTTCTCAATCACCTTCTTCCCTCCCTCTCCTCCCTTTCGCCTAGAGATATTCGTAGAGAGCGAAGAGTCATCCGTCAAAATGATAGAGGCGAGGCAGTTGCAGAAAAACAATCGTAGCGGGCACCCTTTCACGTGCGGCGAAACGAATCACCGACGTCTCCTAACAAACTGCTTCGCCCACAACTGCGCAATTTTTCCTCTTTTTCTTTTTTTTTTGCACCGACCGCACAACAATCCTGGCCTACACCCAGAAAAGACAAAAGTCTTTTCTCCCCGGTGCCTCTAATGACGGTTTTTCTTTTTTTTGACGATCGGAAAAAACCGAAGAGGCGGAAGAATAGATCTGTCGGATTATTGGCCATATATATGGTACATTGCGTAAATAATCGATTATATCCGGGAATTTTTCAGTTTTTTTTTCGTCAATTTTTTTGTAAATTAATTAATGTATTAAATCGAAATGTATTAAATCAATCGTGATTGATATAGTAATTTTTCTATTTTTTAAAAAAAATATTAGTTTATTAGTGTTGTTATATATACATATATGACGCACTTTCCGTTAGCGATCAATTATTCGCAATCCAGCGTTGGAGGGCAGGAATGCCGAAAATTCTCTCGAGTGGGCGGAATCATCGAGGTGGAAAATTGTTTTCCCGCTATTCGGTGGATAGCGTTAGAGTGGATAGGTATAACCGTCGCGGATGGGTCTTATCGATTTTATATTGAGAATACAGACAGCCCCGTCCACCATTGGGCGAGACGTGAAAACGCGAAATGGAAAAATTCGAGGCCCGAATATTTTTCGCGTTTAATTGAAGAAGAAAAAGAAGGAAGATATATATATAAAAGGAGCAAGTCCACTCGAAACGATCCGATTTACAATTTCTCCCCTCCGAAACTACCTAACTGGCTTTATAGCCAGTCCACTTCCGTCCACAGAGTGGATTCGCCTCGTGGCAGAAAAGAGAGAGGGGATAAAGGATCCTCGACACTTCGTCCCGCGGGAATTTTCAATCCTCGGATCTCCGATCTCCTCCAACTCGAACGAAATTAAAATTGGGCCCGTATATTTACGTATCTATCCATCGATCGATACGACATATAACGAGCTTGTTATACAACAATTTAAATAGTGTCGAATTTAAAATGGAATCGAGGTGGTTTCAGGCAGGATTGAAATGAGAAATTACGTACCTAGCGGCGGGTAGATCTGTCTGGTAGGCCTGTGTCTCCAATAGCTAGGACTGCGCGCGTCGTTTGCCGGGCCCACAGGTTGATGGAACACCACAGGGTGAGTTCGACGACGACGAACGGACGTGGTTGATCTCGCACGCGAGATAGACTAGTGTCGTAGGCACTCTCGATGTTTTCTCTCTCTCTCTCTCTCTCTCTTTCTCTCCCTCTCTTCCTCTCTCTCCCAGTCTCTCTCACTCTCTCTCTCTCTCTCCCTCACGTGCCCTTGGACTTGAGCCCCGTTCACGGCCACAACCAACACAGAAATGCTGGGATTGCAAGGCGTGCGGCCACTTTTCCTGCCAGGTATCCACCAGGTGGGGGGATGTGCCCGGTTGCTGTTGGCAGGTGGAATGCTCAACATCACCGCAACGTACTCACGAATTATTAGTGCGACGGGACTGCGTTTCTGTGCAAAGAAGGGGGAGGGGACGGTGGATGTGCTCGCTAGGTGGATGGGGAGGGGAGGGAGGAGGGCGAACGTGGTGGGGGAGACGGAGGAAGGAGGAAGGCCCCCGCGATTCGGACGGGACACGCTGTGATATTTCAAGTACGTTCACCGGCACTGCGCTTCCGCGGTTCCGCGGAATCAACCTTTTGGGTTCCTGGCCTTGCCCCCTCCCCCTCGCCTATCCGCGATTTTAAGGTCTTTGGACGGTAAACGGCGGATGGGTTCGTGGTTCCTGGTGGTGGGGCGGGTGGGAGACACACGTTCGTGTGTATTATATAGTCTGATTATTCTTTCAATTATTTTCTTCCTTTCGTTGATATTTCCTTTGCGCGCGGCAAAGAATAGAGAGAGAGAGAGAGTATGATTTTTTCCCGAGTACGCTTCAGTTTTCTTTTTTCCTTTTTTCTCTCTTTTTTTTTTTTTTTCAGAGGAGGTATATGTGTTTCGAATCTCGATTCGCGTAGATGTTAATTGAAGAATGCGATGGTGTGAACGGCTTGTTGCTGATTGGCAATGTAATTGAAGATGCTTTATGACTTCCTGAGGTTAGAACAGATAGTTTGATAGAAATAGCGTTTGTACGAGCGAAAATTTTTTTATAGTTTTTTCTATTACATTTTGAAGATATTTGATCCCTCATTATGCTGTTATGTTTCGCGCAAAATTTTGATTCGAAATTTGAAAAATATTCTCTGGAATGGATATCACTTATCGACTTACTTTCATACTTATTGTATGAAAAATATGTAAATATGTCGTGTGAAATGCGGATTAAAGATAATAATTTTACAGAATGTTTCTTTAATATCTCCAAACTTGGGATCCTGAATGATGATTTATTCGAAATGTTCGTTTTACAAAAATATGAAACATAGGATCAATTTATTATAATTTAAAAAAATTGATAAAATGGACGATACGTTATTTAAATATCTTTTTATTTCTTTAGTTTACTCTCTTGATCGTTGGTAACTGGATAACGTCTCATGTTACAATTTCAAAGTGTTATAGTTGGATTTGAAATTTACTTTCGTTGCCGTTAGTTTCTTGCACATTTTACTTCAATAGAGTTCGGAATAAATAATTGCACGATAATACCGTACACGAGAAGTGTGATAAACGACTCGCTATTTCTTTAATTACAGTTAATGTAGCGTATTCGTGACGCGTAGTTTGAGATTGTAATTTCTCTATGCTTCGAAAGAGATTATATTAATAATTTCAAATATCGTGTCGGAAATAACTTTCCTTTTCTCTTTCTTTTTTTTTTACTTTGTGGTTGTTTAAGATATTTTAAAATTCGTATTGATTTTATTATAATATTCTCCATTATTGTTAACAATCTCTTTGCACAATTGTAATATTCTTCTCCATAATTTTTTTTTTTTCTTCATTATTATCTCCGTAATCAACGATCTTTTTCTACTTATCTATTATTTTCTGAATTTTTTACGAAAATTATCACTTTTGTTTCGAATTAAATTAATAAGTATGCATAAAATAATTTACAACGTATTTTTTAATTTTTTAATATTCTTCGTTATAATATTTATCCACTTATTAAATGTCTTATACATTTTTCATGAAAATTATTATTCCATTATAAATTGAAATTATTATAGCTATTAAATTTTATAATATTCAATATAAATTCAAATGTGATAAAACTGACCAATTCAATTGTTAAGTTTTATTACACTAGATCTTGAAATGAAACCACATTCTTGCAATTGATATTCGCAGAACGTCTTTCCTCTAGTTTTTATTTCGAAGTACGTTCCAATTTCTGAAACGTACGTGTCTGCTGAAAGTGTTTCGTTACGATTTAAAAATTCAAACTGCAGATTCTCCATATCTCCACGATCTTGCCATGCGTGGAACATTCTGTTCATTCCAGGTGAGAAAATTTTTTGATCCTATTGACTCTGATTTTCATAAAATGTTCTAAGAACACTATTTCCATATTTATTTTATTTTCAATCATAATTCTTCTTTCGTAAAAAAAAAAAAAAATGTTAGTAATATGTAACGTTCTTCTTCCTCTTTCATTTGAATTTATCGAATTTGTTAACTTTCAATTAATCTTTAACAAAAATATTTTCATATATTTGCTTGTTTTATTTATACATTTCTTTTTCTCATTTTCATTCGTAATTCTTGATCGTGATGATTCATGGATAAAGGATATGCAGTTGCATTATTTTTGCTGAGATCTCATATTTTCAATATTGCAATCTTTGCTATTTTATAACCAAGTAAGATACGTCTGTTATAGAGTTCTAGTTACTTGTTATGCATATTGATTCACAAGCGCCCTCGATATTTTCACTCCAATTACATACGTTACGTTCCATCAATTGTTTCAATTATGTTTCTTTTGCGTTTCCCTCGAATATTTATTACTGTGTTTTAATCACTCCCAATTTTTCTCAAGCTTCTCGAGATTAAAGATTATTCTTACTCAATATTTTATAATATTTTAATATTCGAATAATAAGTTAACGCACTAGTAATCTTTCAAGTATAAATATCATCGAAATCATCGCCACAATGCACATAGACATATCAAGGATAATTAATAATTTAAAAAAAATTTTATTGAAATATATTCACTAAAATTATTTAACAAAAAATTATCGCCAAAGAGAGAGAGAGAGAATCTAGCATCGCTTCTACTTCTATCATCACGATGGGAAGATAAATTTCAAAATTCATGCAACAACGAGCTAATCTATTTCTCTAGCGCGATTCGTATCCACGACTTCCTAACGCTGCATAATCCATGCGAGTAAAGTAGCTATTCTAGTCACGAACGTACTTCTCGCGCCAATTCTCCGGCGAACATACGACATTACTTTATCATATCAAAGGATCGCGATCAAAGAGAAGCTCGTGGCCATAATAAACGCAGAAGAATCTTCTTCTTACGTTTCCAATTCCGTAATTACATGCCCCCTCGATGCGATCCGTGGATAGCCGGAAGATGGCGCAAACACGGCTGATAAAAACGAATTCGCCTAGGCCGACCGATATTATCGTTAAAATAATATCGTAAATGATTGCCGGTGAACGTGATCCAATTCTCGAATAAGCCGCATTAAAATGTAGTGAAACGGACGCCATAAATCTTGGGGCTCCAGTTCGCGCAACAACATCAGTTCGTCTCATGGAAACGTCAAGTGGGATCTTGTCCGTGCAACCTGTTCGAAAGCTTCACCGTTCCTTCTTTATATATATATATATATAGATATATATACCGTTCACACTCGTCAAATCGAATCGTCATGGATCTCTTCTTGACCACTTGCAAATCTCTTATCCATCCGGCTTAAATTAGAGGTTTAATGGCCATGGGAACTTGTGATCGAGGATAGTAAGTGGTTCAATGAGATTTGTGTCACCGTTTCGGTGTCAAGTAACAGCGCCATCGCGTAATAGTTTCGGCTTGTAACGAGCTTGTGGCGCTCTCTAGATTCTGTTGTTGTCGCTCGAAGGTTACGCTTCGCATCGTGACTGAAACGGGCGTTTCTATTAAGCGGCGTGACCCCTTCTTCGGGTGGACGATTAATTTCGAGCGAGCTTAAGCCGATTGAAACGCTCTTGATCCTTTGTGGCTCTTGTGATGAATAAGTTACGCGTGGTTAAGTCAGGATTTGTAAGAATTAGGGTATTTGGTTATTGGTCTTGTACGATAATTGATTCCGTATCATATCGAGTGGATCAGTTTTTTGACCAATGGAAAAAAATAATTCAAAATGTTACAAATTGTTTCTTCGTGATCTCCATAATTTTACTTGAACTTTATCGAGAAAAAATTGCAATGAATTGTAACAGGAAATATGAGTATTGAATAAATCTAATATACACGGAATTATATAATTGAGAAATGGAGAAATTAATTAATATACAGATTTGGAAATATGTAGAGTACAAATGAAAAAAGAAATATACAATTTATTACATATTATAAAAAGATATCTATAGAAATAATTACAAATAAATTATATCTACTTGAGAACCTATTGATGGTAAAGTTAAAATGATGCTATTAAAATGATTATAGTTCGTGATAAATCAAAATGCACTTAAGCGGCGATAAATTAAGGTGGCGCTAGTTAATATGCTAATTTCAACCAATATCGAACGGGCAGATATTTATTAAATGACCTATAGACGAGTTAATGGAAAACGTGAGCAAGTCGATGCTTCTCATTAACGATTCTTTCTCTTTTTTTTTTTTTTTTTTTTTTTCTTTTATTCCTCGTTTAAAGATAACGTTTAAAATGACAGAATATTCTTCAGCTTTGTCTTGAACACGCTTGAAGGAACGAAACAATTCTTGAGCAATGCAATTATCTAAGATTGATTTAGTTACATGTATATCCTGCGTCAGAGGATCTGGTAATCAGAGACGTTTAAAAAGATGGAAGATACGACACGAGATAAGTTGGTAGTAGAATTAAATACATCTTTCTCGACTACGAAGGATCGCTTTCATCTTCATCAGAGATAGAGAATACACGGAATTATTGGAGAAGAGTTAAAAGTTTTTACCTCGATGGAGATCATTCCAATAAATTCTTCATTTTCGAGAATTCCTTGTTTCTTTGTCCTGATATTCGTTGACGGATGCGTGTGTTAAAAATTTATTATTTGCATGAATTGCAAAATCTCGGTGGTTATGTGTGGGCCGACTTTATTGGATATTTCCTTATTGCACTGACTTTTCATGCACCCACGTTCAAGACTAACAGCCCCACGCTTCGTTTAGAAATTGCTGCGCGTTTTATCGAGACATATCCACTGTTATTTTAAAATATATCGTAGATGAGATTTGTATGATTAGAAAATTTATTATACCAATTTATTATACTTTGACATTTATTTAAAGAAAACAATTTTCTAATTATAAAAATTTTATTATATATTTATCTTATGAATGTACATATCATATTATATTTTAATTTATTAAATTAATTAATAGAGTTATAATTATTAGTATTATCATAGCAATTCTTTTCCAAGCATTATATTATTTACTCGTGAGCTTTTAGTAAGCTCCATAAAGTTACAGAAACAAGTATCGTCTTCCAAAGAAATTGCATTGTACAAATATTGAAACTACATTCAATGCCTCATGATATTTAATAGGATATTCTGGTAGGTAGAATCATACCACAAACCATTCGCCAATCGTCGCAATAGCCATAACTATAATCGCCTAAACCAGGCTAGTTAGTACGTGCAATGCATGCTGTTAAGGATGCATATAACAAATGTATGTGTATTTGGTTTAACGATCGAAAGATTCATTTTGAAACCGACTGGAAGGAACGTTCAGCTACGTCGTAATATGGAGATAGATGTCTATTGTTATCTATTTCTAACAGTGATGTATTACGTTATATAAAGAGTATTTTGTTTAAAATATATTTTCTACTGTGATATCAGTTTATGAGAAAAGTATTTCTAACTGTTAATTTGTCATTATATGTGAAGTGTAAAGTGTTCGAAAGTCGTTTCAAATTAACAATGAATGCCACGAAGGAAGATTGACCACATTCCACAGCTGTGACACAAAAGTTGTTGCATAAATTTCAATGTTAACTATGGGAGTGTCCAGCTTGTAACATTAAGGTATTGGAATGTGATTTTCATCTGTTTGATAAAGTGAAAAATGATGTGATTGAAATTTATGTAGTTCATGATGAAGAAGACATATTATAAGTAATCTAGATCTATGAAGATCTTGTAAAATTTTGCAAAATAAGTTTCTTTATCGAAGAAAGTTTTAAATATTCCATTTTATATTATTCTGTAAATATGTCACTTTTGTTGATGTTCCTTTACACTCTATATAACTTAGAAATAAGTGTTTATCTTTTAATATTTATATTAAGTTTCATTTGGTTTATATTTCATATCTATCACTGGAATTCTAACAACTAGGATTTTATGAATCCTATATCTTTTCTCCTTTCATGTATATATATTTATGTATGTATATTTATATTTTAATAAATTAATATTTTAAAGAGCAAGGATGTCTTAATGATGTTGATATTTTTCTTTAATAGTTTCATAATGTCCATGATTTTTTATGTATATATAATATAACTTTCATTTAAAATATTATGAAACATATTTACACTTTTTTATCTATAATTAATAATTTAAAATGACTTCAAAATTAATGGTTTAATACTCTGTACTATTAACACCTATAATCTCTTCCCTCGTTTCCCTCGCTATGCCGCTAATTATTTCTCATATAAATCATTGATAGATATCTTCCCATATGTTGTCTTGATATGTTGCTTTTAAGAAAACAAATAAAAGGATTACTGGATAGATATATTAAATAACACGATACTACACGAATCATTTTATAAAAAGAGAATTCAATCCGCTTCTGCAATTTTCACTTTCGTTCACAACTAGAGTTACAACCTTGTTTTAATACCATCCTCCTTGAGAATCCTTATTATCAATGCATTTATTTCAGTTTAACGTAAAAACATGTACATATAAACAACATTAAGTAAATTTCTTATGAAATAGTTTGATTATTTCGACGAGATACTATAAGTAAGCAATTTAACTGGTTTCGAGTGATTATACGTGTCATTACTCGATATAACGATACAACACTTAATATTTTAGACCTCTGATAAGATACCGTTACCTACTACGTATCGTGCGATTAACACGTTAATGTTTCAAAGAATTCAAAATCATATGAGAGAAGGTTTTTATTAAAACGGTGCATTATAATACAGTGCATTAAAATGCGTTTTAACAGGATGTATATCGTAAATGTTCTTTCTTTCCTGGTAATAAATACAACAGGAGGTCGAATACTCGATAATACTCATCAACGAACAGTAATACCGATTATTAACAAAGTACGACCTCTTTCCTCGATATTAAAATAATAAGTGATGAAAGGATATTACAATTTTCTCAAAATCGTCCCTTAAGAATACAGAAATGTTAATAATTAATAATACAATTTAATCAATAACATTGTACAAAGTTGGAAACTTTTATAACAATAACTCCCATTTAAAAATATTTCGAAGAAAAATTCAATATCGTATAATTTTATAATAATTCCCTCTCAAATTGAATTAAAATTAGAATAAGAAGCCAATTTGTTCTCACTTTCACTATACACTTTATTTATTTATCCCAAAGAATGAAAATTAAAACAGACCACATTGCCA
Organism: Apis laboriosa; assembly: GCF_014066325.1. Lineage (NCBI taxonomy): Eukaryota > Metazoa > Arthropoda > Insecta > Hymenoptera > Apidae > Apis > Apis laboriosa. The sequence goes on from NW_025222420.1 coordinate 490,250, forward strand.
ATTGCTAAAAAATATATTAAATTTTACCATCAAAGTATCCTTTCAAAATATTTGCATTCCGTTATTTCGAGAATTGGCAATCTCAGCCCATCAACAGGCCATCGAAGCACTCTCAGATTCCATTAAATCCGTATCAACTTCTAAAACTTCTAAACAAGCACATCCTCGGATCGTCGAATAATGCGTCGACCCTATTTTTACGGATTCCTCCGTATTTTCGGTCGCAAAGAGGGGAAGGGGGAGGGAGGTACAATGGTCCATCGCATACGCCCACCCTTTTCCCAAACAAATCGAAAGACGATAGAATTTCTTTCGGCCAGTTTACATTCGTGACCCCTCGACCCTCCCCTCCCTACCTTCCCCTCCCTCTCTCGCAACGACACGAGGGACAATATTTACGTGCGCGCGATCGAATTTGTTCGGCGGACTGAATAAAGGAACGAAAAAAAAAAGAGAGAGAGAGAGAAAGAGAGAGAGAGAGAAAAATAAAAAGAAATAACATCAGCTAACGAAGCCCTTTTGGAAACGGCAGTGTTTATAACATCATTAACTTTTGTACAACAACCTGGCCGCCCTGTTTTCATTAGTCTGTTGGCACATGGCACATACTCGATGCAGTGACACTTGCCCATTCTATTGTTTCGTCCGAGTGTAGTATTGATTTGTCGGCTGGTACTAACACTGTTCGCTTTTCGCGCGTACGCTTTGCGTTTTTGACGTTGGCCGACCTTCTCCCCTCCCCTCTCTTTTTCCTCCCCCACTTTTATGTACATTTATATACCTGTCCGCTTGATACATCCTATCTGCGTTAATTCAACAAAAAGCAGGCGGGAATCCGATGTAATAGTTTTATCCAGCTTTGATGCACATTGGTATCTATTGATCTCGTGAAATCGAGTTGAAAACCGATAAAAAAAAAAGGAAGGAAAGAAAGGGAGGGGGAAGGAAAAAAAAAAGAAAGAAAGAAAAAAAATACATTTTCGTATTTTGCAGCTGATAGCTGCATTTTAATCGGTATCAAGGTACGTGTGCGTTTGGATTTCGTGAAGTAATTTTTTTTTTTTTTTTTTTTTGTAATCTAACAGTGTTTCGTCTAGTAGCGAAGTTATTGTTGTAATATTGATTTTGATCCTTCGAATAGTTTTGTTGAATTGTTATTTTTTTTTGTTTTTATAACGGTTTTATATATATATATATATATGAAAAAAGTGAAATTTGTGGCGAAGTCGATTTTAGTTGTACGAATATTGGATGTTTTATCAATTCTGTATTTGTTTTATGCGTATTTCATACATTTTATATAAGTTCTTTATGGGATCTGGGAACGAACTAGTATTTTATTTGAAAAAATTGTGAAATCATTTTTTTCAGTATCGATTGCTTCTGATTTTTCAAATTAAGAAATTTTATTATTTCTATTTTCTACTTTTAAATGTAATTTTTAATTTTTCCATTCCTATTTTTATTATATTGTTAATTTTAATATTACTAGTCTTTCGTTATAAACTTATCGATAGTTTAAAATTAATTTTAAAAATTAATTAAACTTCTTTGCAATCTTTGAATAATAATATAACCTAGTCCATAGTAATTTTTGTTATAAAAATAATAAAAAAATCGAATCAATATGAAATCTCACAGTTAAGAAACTGTATAATAAAAATCAATATAAACGTTTCTATTTGTAATAATTACAATAATTATAACATAATTTTGATTTTTTATATTATCAAGAAGAATCCTTACAATATCAAGTATCTATTTCTCTTATTTTATGAAAATACATTTCAAAAAGTGTATAAATCGTATCGAACCTCTTAAATTATCAATTGACACATCGAAAAGTAATTTTTAAATAATTTCAAAGATGAAAAATCAGAATGATCGTAGAATTATAAAGAAAGAAACGAAGCAGTAAAACACTGTACAAATGTTTGCTATCGCAGCTTAATAGCAGCTATTCAAAACCATGGCAACTATTCCAACGCTAAATGTACTAGCGACACACAGACGCATGTTTAGACCGCTTTAAATGCGACAAAATATAGGATTCTAAACGATAGGGTATTCAAATCCTGAAGTTCCCTACTTGTTTGTAACGTGTAACCAATATATCAACTGGAATTTATTACAACTGGAATATTCGTAGACTTTTTTTAAAATTATATTATTTATTATTTAATATTATAATTATATTATTATTTTATTAATTATATTATTATTAATATTATAATTATATTATTTAATATATCTTATTTACAATTAAACTTATTAATAATAACCAAAAATATTCTAAGATAGATTAAAAACACTAAAAAATTTATACAATATCGATGAATCTTCACTGAAAATTTATTATTTGTGTGACTACATGAAAAAAATAATTCGGTCAAAAAAAAAAAATCAGCATTGATAAAATAATTTACGTTTGATAAACATAAAATTTCCACGTATATCCTTATCTCATCGTTCAAAAAAACCGCCAATTTTCAAACGAATAAATTATTTAATTCATCCTTTCGAGTATCGGCGACGATATCGCGAGTATCTTGCCTCTACACTTTTCGACACATCTGTCAAATATATATAGCTTGATGGCAGGTATTCGGGGAACGTGACTGTCTGTGCAACTAAAAGAGAAAGGCAAGCCTTCCACGTAACTCGTCACAAAGCTTCTGTTTATGAGTAATTACGCGTTCACCGGTATCCTCGATAAATTACCTCACCGCTGGCCCAACTTTACGACAGGTGAAAAGCGATTAGTGACCGTGTTACGTTATAAAAGCTTGCTCGTGACCCTTTATTTTTTTTTTTTTTTTACCCATCCAACTTTTCCTCCAACGTTCCATCTCCCCTCTCTTCCTCTTCCTCTTCCCCCCTTCTCTTCACCCCCCTCGCGATCGTCCGATTCTCTGCCGCGCCAAAGTAGGGCGCGAGCCAAGAAAAAGTGTGTAGTTGCTCTTTCAAAGCCGATCTTCCTATTTTTTTTTCTCTCTCCCTCTCAGGAAAAAAGAAGAAGAAGAAAAAAAAAACGATATTCCATTCCCTCCCCATAAAGAAAATCGCGTAAATCTCTTACGGAGAGGGTTTTCGCCTTCGCCCCAACCGTGTCCCGCGCTCGACGTTGCAGCCTAATTGAGTCTGTTTGTAATCCTGCTTATGGATCTTTATGAAAGGGAAGGTTTACAGGCGCGGTATAAACCCCTCCATCCATCAGGCGAGAGCGGCAGCTAAAGACCTCATCAGTTCCGGTGCCAGCAAACACGGTGTCCCCTTGATAAGCCTGCCTAGAGATAGAATAGGTCTAGATGGGGGAGGGGGAGGGAGGGGATATTCAAGATCCGAGCGTGGAAAAAAAAATCCGCATAACTCCCTTCTTCTTCGTCTATCCTCTCTCATATACCCTCAGATACTTATCTGTATGTCGCCAGATTTATCTGAACATCAAGAACGTAACCCCTTACACCTCGAAACGTGTATCCATAAGGGGGGAGGGGGAGACGGAGGGAGGGAGAGAGAGAGAGAGAGAGAGAGAGAGAAAACTAGTATCGCGCCTATTAACGCGCACGCACAAACAGCACGTACGTACACGCACACCGGCTAGAAACGCCGTTGATTTTTCGCGATGAGTTCACGGTTGTCACCATTCGTTACCGAGTTATGCGGAATATTTTTCGAAAACCAGCTTATCGTCATCTTAAAGCGCGGCCGCCTTCTTTGAAAATAATTTGTAGCCCCTCCGATAGCTCTTCAAGGCTATGCGTGGGCTTAAACCAAACTTAAATTCGCCGATTGGCTAATGTTCCGTTACCGCCGTTTCCTTATTTACGCAGCGACCAAATGAGCGAGCGCACTTCCATTGTTGTAGAAACAACGCTTGCCAAACAGAAAACAGGTTTGTTTCAGTGGTTGAGGTTCATGGCTGTGCTATGGTACAACTGTACAATTATAATTGTGCATGTCGCGAGACACCATTTTGAGGATCTTACCGTACGACAATATCGATGGAAAAATCTTTCATGAATTTTATTTATCATTTGTCTCGATTGTTATTTTATTTCCGTAAGTCGATCACCGTCTGTTCGCGTCAGTTTATTTATTAATATTCATAGGTTTCGTGATGTTTTTTCCTTTCGAGTCGCTTCGCGTATAAAAACTCAGCGAAGTGAGGGAATCGATATCGATGGTTTTGTTTAAATTTTTTCTTTTTTTTTTTTTTTTTTTGTAGCTACAGAATATCGTGACAACGTTTGTCCGCGAAAAAAATCAGAATACGTTATAAAACCCGGTTACTTGAGCGCGAAAATAATATCTTACTTTGGGATAACAAGTTTGAGCATGAATTTCACGTAGCCAATTATATACATCAGCGCAATTAAATTTCGATCTCAAGGAATCGTAGAAAATTTCTTATCCGATATATTCATCTGATTGCGATCTTAACGGCGGGCACAGTTAAGCCATTGAAAAAGACATTTGTCAGTTAAACGAGAGGCAGAAATCGCAAGAACATATTGCTCAGCAGGTTCTGGTTGGTGGAATTGGGTCAGTTTAATATACAAATCGTACGTGGCCAACTTGTACTGGAATAGTTTGTTTCGCGATATCTCGATGACCCCTCTCCGTTCATTACCTTGTTCAAAATAATAAATCCGAATCTCGTTCGAAACGGTTACGCGTTTCAAATTATCGTTTAAAAAAAAAAAAAAAAAAAAAAAAAGAAAAAAAATCTTTTATCGAAATAATAAATCTTAACGTTCGTAGATTCAAAATGTGTTACACGCGATGAACGCGATCCCAGAGCAAGATTCTTGCGCGAGCTTTGTACAAGTTAGGTGCGGGTAAAGTAGCAAGCTTCGCAAGCCCCCAAGTATAATGAACCCTGTGTGCGATAATCCTCGCAAAACCTCGCTTCCCGAACTACGTTTCCTTGGGAGCGAGTACAAGGAACCCTGCCTCCTTGTGAAAGGAATCTCGAGAATAATCTGAGCCTCGTGGTACATTCTTATTCCGTTCCCGCATCAAGCTTCAATGGCATCGATTTATCACGTGCTTCGTAGGCGAACTACTTGGCCCTCTGGTGTTACATCGTACGAACGTCGAGAAAGAGAGAGAGAGAGAGAGAGAGAGAGAAAGAAAGAGAGAAAGAGAGAGATTCGCATAGACGCGATGTTATACGATCGAACACACGTGTGTGCGTCACACAGTCGTACGTGTATACACAGAACACATAACTCTCAAAAAATCTATGATCGTTTCGCTGGTATGTAATGCCAGATTGCATGAATTCGTCACCTGGGTGACATCGGTGAATACCGCTTCGCTTTACACGCCGAGTAATGACAAATCAATTTCTCGACAAGCGTTTCCTGGCTGGTGGAAGCAAGCCTCTTGCAACGCAGAAGCGACGCAAAGATCGAAGGTAACAACAAGGGACAGCCAATATCGCCTTTAACATATTCTAAGGCGTTGTCTGTGTTCTTGGTACTCTTGTTAATTTTGCGCCTCTCTCTCTCTCTCTCTCTCTCTCTATTTTGTTAAATTTATATTTAAAAAGTGGAAAGAAATTATTATGCATTTTTTTGCACGGTAAATAGTTGGGTTAATTTCCGTGTTTTCGTAGGTATATTGTCGAGGATATTAGAAATTCAAAGATAGAGGTAGCCTGTTAACAAGGCATCATTCCCGGTGAATTTATTTGTCTTCATCAGAATACATACTCTGGTCTCGTTACACATGGTACCGTAGGTGAGCTATTCTTCATCGATAGAGGCATTAAATCAAAGCGTGTCAGGCATAGTGGCCTTGTACCAAGATTTTAATAATGCTTCTTCGAAGCAGTGCAGGGTATAGGTTAGTTTTACTTAAATCTTCGTGCCGTTGTTAACAGAGTCACGTTATTTTTCTATACTCGTCGTAAGTCGTAGATGAGTATACAAGTATCGACATTGAATGCAAATTTCATATTTTCATCTAGTTCCCGTCCCACGAACGCGATCTTCTATTTAACTCCCGTGAGACTTTATCGAACATGATGTTAGGTATCAGGTATCAGCAATTTGTGGTAATTGTTTCGGTTGAGCACATTACATTAATGATTACGCGTGAATCATGTATAAATAATGGAGGCATTTAAAAGTTAAAAATAATGTGTCGTTATATTAAGCTAAGAAACTATGGAAATTCTATAATTAATTGAAAAAGTCAATCGATAAATGTGCACGAATTTCGTAATCTTTTTACTTAATAACATCGATAGGCTATTTTTTTATTTTAATAATTTATTGTCGTGTTGTATCGTATATATGTGATATATCAAAAATTGTAGAAATTGTATCATCGATATTATTTACACAGTAACAAATTAATTATAACAATATTAAAATTAAAAATTAATGAATTCAAATGCTATTAATAATCTATTTAATCTACTCAACCAAATATTATATGGTATAAAAAATTTGATGCGAGAATCAATGAACACTTTTATAGATTGTATTCAGAGCATGTGCAATTTTCTTGATCAAAAGAAAATTACTCAAGCTCTGATTACAAATAAAGGTAGAAATTTCATTGATCAGCAATATTATATTGAGAAGCGCGATAGTTAGCAGCGAGAATCAATCATATTATGCGCAATCTAGTGGTGTCTTTAAGTACTACGCTTATAAATTGGTTTATAAGCGAAAGTGTATCGCTTATTCGTTCCATTGTTTATACCTTATTTGTACAATTATTTTCAAACCGTGATTTATTGAATTGAAATAAGTTTTAAAGTATGATCTTAATATATATATAATTAATATATATAATATATATAATATATATATAATATATATATAATTATAAAATATATCTTTCTTATGAAAGAAAAAAAAACAGAGTAAGTATTTCTCTCTGCATCATTTTCATAAATGCGTTTTCTTTTTATACATATATAAATTTAAAATAAATAAAATTTAAAATAAATTTAAGAAAAAAGTATAAAACTATAAATTTTAATTAAGATTTAATTATTATTCAAATTTCATTCAATTATCGTCAAAACTTAATTGCCATTCTTTCATAATAAAATAATAATTTCCACATTGCAAATTGAAATTGGAAACGGTTTCGAGAAGTACAAGTAAACTTATAGCGCTCTAACGATAATGTGAACTAGGAAGACTTTCTTAAGTGCCATATCATAGCTCGTGACTCAAACACTGAGATAGTGGCTGAATGTCAGAGGGTATATCTTATTTGTATATTCGAAAGAACCGCATGCCTATCCTATTTCTGTTACCAACTAATCCACGATTAACATTCTGATTAATTCGTTACCCCCGCCTTCCCGTTCAATATCCTAAAAATATATTTCTCCTATCCCACGTTTCTTCATTCCTAACGCGTTCCAGTATGATAATTGAAAGAAAGAAAGAAAAAAAAAAAAAAATACTCAACCGGAAAAAGGAATTTCTTCCCTCCGCGGATCACATAAATAGAATCGAGGCTACGGTGTTCCACCGTAGCGGGGCCATTAAAGCTTATTAAAATTCTTCGCGACAAACTTGAACTTCTTAAAATTCCCGTAACCGTGCATAATTTAAACCCGTGTCCCCGATATAATATCTTATTATATTTTCCCTCCCGTTAACACCGAGCCGCCATTATTTCCCGCGCAAACGTTCCGCATAAGTGGCTGCCTTTATTCCGCGATGCGGCGCTCGGTGAAGCGGAGGCGAAAGACTGGGAAAAGGAGGAGGGGAGGGGGAGCAAAAATCAAATGGTATCTTCGAACGTGCGACTCGTGCCCTTTGACCCATCGAAGCCTCAGTCATTGACCGCGAGCGTCTTTTTAAAAAGGACTGGTTTCGGAGGGCGAAGATTTTTTTTTTTTTTTTTTTTTTTTTTTTTGCTAACGGCACGTGTGTTGCTGTTACACCATTGACCCTGTTCCACCGAATTGTTACACGAGCGCATTTTCTTCCCTGCACGATCGAAAAGGGGGAGGCTCGCATGCCGATGCAAACTTACGAGCGGGCAGTAAACGCTCTCGAGAGTATTACGAGATGCAGAACAGTTATACGAGTCTAGGCGGACGGTTATTTGACTGGGCCGCCGCCATTGTGCGTCGAGGAATATAAACGTCACCGGGCGGGGAGAGAACGACGCGAAGAATAAGCAAAAGCTGGGGTAACTGAATCTGATACAAATTATAATTGATCGTTCTGCGCGAACGATGAAGGTGTCCTGACGGAAGTTATTAGCGTGTTATTCCGGGATTTGAGATGAAGGGTGAGGTGATTGGGATAATTAATAGTCTTTATTAGGTAGGTTTCTCAATAAGAGAGGTGTGGAACGAAATGATCGATATATTGGTCGATAAATGTTTCGTATTTTTTGTTTTGTTTTGTTTTTTGTATGAAATTGAAAGTATCTTTTTAATTCTTGTTTATTAGAGGAATTTAATTTTTCTTAAGAAAATTAATTTTGAACAATTTCTACGGATATTCCATGGATTTATTTATGATTATAAAAATCGAAATTGAAAATAGAAATTGTTTTTATTATATTCTGATCCTCAATTGAATATCGATTGAAAAATAAAACAATAGAGCGCAGATTTCTTTCTTTCTTTCTTTCTTTTTTCCTTTAAATAGAACTTGTATCTTGATGAAAATCGATTTCGAAAATGTATCGAGTGTACTTAAGTTTGATATCTATGTACCAAAATCGATTAGCCAATAGATATTGATAGCTTATATCGATAACAAACCAGTATAGATGGGTAGTAAATTATAGCGTTAACTGCATCCTCATAAATACAAGCGCGAACACTAAGAGAGATATACACCAGGACCTATCAAGTTATTAGGAGTTAAGTGCACGAGTTTTCTCTCGAAAAAAAGCGTCATTTCGAAAAATTTTATCCTCCATTCCAGAATAATTTTTTTCATAAATTCACTAAATTACTCTAATTTTCTCTAAATAGCGTCACAATAAATTATCTCAAAAGTTCCTCGTTTCTGCGATTACGATGGTAAAAATTTGAAAATTATTGTACACAATTTTTTGCAAAATTCATGACATTTAATATTAAAAAATTAACACGTCAAACAGAATAACCAAATAATGTAATAAATAATTAAAATAATATTTTGCACAAAGAGAAAGTTATCTTGAAAAAATCGAATAAAAAGTTCCAAGGAGATGGAAACACGTACAAAATTGTTTAAATGATTAACCTTCATAATCGAGCGGAAAAAGTAAAAGTCACAACAATTTTAAAAATACAAAGAATATCTCTACGGTGAAGAAAGAGAGAAATTTAGAACGATCCAATACACTCACAAAATAAATCGTATAAAAATATCAATATTGACGATTGTAAAATTCCTTGAAATATAAACAAACCGAGAGAATCGATCATTCTTGTTATCGGTTCGGCTACACTGTTCAACGTAAACGTTTCTTACCTATATATTTCTAAACAAACCGCGTCTCGTTCTCCTTTTCCCCCAGAGCAGCGTGTTCTAACGTTTCTTGGATTGGAAACGGTTTGCACCTTTGTCTAGCCGCTCCTTCGAAGTGAGACATTCCCGTAGAACGAAATATCTATGCGCCTCGTGCCTCGTATTTTGCATCCATGTACGGAAACAAAACTTCAAACGGGAACGAAACTTTTTTTTTTCCACCAAGAATTTCATGCCTCCTCGATACTGAAACCATTGTGCACGAAGCTGAGAACAGCTTGTCCGTTTGCGGAGAGAACAGGTTATTGTCTTAAACAACCATATTCAACCGCGTTGTATTTGCATTCGCTATTTGCTTTAATAATTTCCTTGGGAACTCTTTTAATTTTCGTATGAAAAATATGTTACGGTTCCCTTAGTTTTTACAACGTGTTTTTTTTCTTTCTATTTTTATTTTTTTTTTTTTCCCCCTTTTTGCTACTGCTTAAACTGTGAGAGATTATATCGAGGAGGAAGGATGCGAAATAATGTAACTATAAATTTTAAAGTGATTAGGCATTGAAATTAGAGAAGCAAATATGAGATTATAATTTTAATTTTCAGTATTTTGATAGAGGGGTAATAATTTTTTTTTTTTAATGTTGTATTATTTTTTCTTCTTTAGACTGTGAGAGATGTGAGATAATTATCCTGAGGAGGAAGGATGTGAAATAACGTAATTATACATTTTAAAATGATCAAGTGTTGAAGTTAGAATGACTGTGAAAAGTTTGAAGTTATAATTTTAATTTTTTTTAGATGTTTGTCATACGTTATCAAACGAAATATTATATATTAGTAATTATTGTAGAGGAAATGTTTCCATTTAAATTTGTATATAAAATCCTAGAATATCATAATCGAATCATTTTTTGATTATATAAACTTGTATCAATTGTATGAAAGAAGTTAGGTATGTTTGAATGGAAAAAGAAATTTAATAAAATATCAGATGAATTATATACCATGTATTGTACTTAATAAGCAGAAGTGCATCCTACATTTATAAGGTAACAAGAAATATAATTTCTTGTTATATAACAATAACAAATATGTTCCCTATATAAAGAATATATATAAAGAAACAGCAACGTAAAGAAAATTTCTTTTATGATATAAAGAAATAGAAAAATAAAGTGCTTGAAACGACCTCATTCCAGATATTTCTTGCATGAGAGTTTTATCACATATAGATATTATCGGAAATGAATCAGCAAATAATGTAGCAGAAGATAGATAATTGAATGTTTTTAAAAAATTTCAATAAGTAATCTTCGAAGAGGGTGCAAAAAACACACTTGTACATCTATCTAAAAAAAAAAAAAAAAAAAGACGAAAGAAAAATTGTTGAACAATCGATGAAGAATATTTAAAAGGAATTGTAACACGTGTAAATATATAATAATACATGTACTAAATATTTCTAATAATTTTTGAAAACTTTTCTAATAATTTCTGAAAATTATATATTTTATTAATGGAGCGCCATATGAAGTTATTTTCATTCCACGGCGAGGCGCCAAGGAGAAATCAAGGCCATCTAGGTTCTTCACACAGCATGTTATAATTCTTTTAATAGCATCTGATAATTACTTTGGTTAAATTACCTGTGAGAACAATGGGGAATAGTGCTATTATTATTACGTAAGATAGGCGTGAATATTACTTCCTTATATCCATAAAATACAATTAGTCAAATATTTTCATTCGACTCTGTTACTCTTTCACACTCCAATTTATAATTTATTAGATCATATTTATTCAATTATAATAAATGTATATGATTATTTAATTATGAGTCAAGTCTTATCTTTAGCTGGGAGTATTAAAATCATGCTTACACGAAGATAAAAATCATTAAAAATGATTAAATATTATTATTAGTTTTATCAATTATGTTCATCCATTTCATAAGATATTATTAAATTTTTTCTCATGACTTATGCTTGAAATTAAAAGAAAATCTCTGAATTCAAAAGTAAAAAAGAATGAATATAAATGAGAAAAAAATTATAATATTTATTCGGCCAATTTGATTTTGTAAAAATTGGTTTCTCTTTCATGATAAATATCGAAAGTTATTCTATGTTGCACATTGATTAGAATTTGCAATATTATGGACATGTTAAATTCGTTGAGCGAGTCGATCACGTTGAACATTTTTTTAAGCTTTTTTTTTTTTTTTTTTTTAACCGTATCAAATTATATCGTGTTTTATAACTGCTATTCTATTTTCGTCTTTTTCATTCTGTTATAATCGTGTTTTACGCGACATCCACCTGAATCCTCTCTCATCTCTCAACTCGTGAAAGTTTTTATTAAATTGAAAAGATCAGGAAGCTAATTTCAAGAGTCATAGGCATCGTCACGCACCTGCACTTGTTGTTAACGTCGAAAGCAACGAGAATAATCTTGTACAAGTAATTCAATACGTTACACCATTTTCACATAAAATCTCGTGAACTATCGAACAACGCTTCTTCTTCGATCGTTCGTTCAATTAATTATCTTCCGCCTAGATTCCAAATGATTGGACTCGAAAAACGAAAGCAGATACTTTGTTTTTATCCCAGTAGATTAAGCATACTTATTAAAATGACATAGTAATAATAAATAAACAAAAATAAATATATAAATAGAATTAAAAAAATAAGAAAGAATCTTTAATTGTTCTTTATACTTTGTATATTCAATAACGTATTTTATCACTTTTTTTTAAAATTTAAATATCCACCACGTAAGAAAATGAATATTCTCTCTTGTCAGATTTCAATTACAATTTCTATTATAAATTATTTTCACTAATATTCAAGTGTATAAAGTGAGTTTTCTATTCTTGATACTTGAAATTTTCGTTAATCAATCTTCGTTATAGATAAATTTCCAAGCGGATGGACGCGAAATATTCAACGGGGGATCAATTTAACCCGGAAACAATGTCCCGGTTAGAATGAATTTTTATAAACATGCCCGCATCCGTCCAACGGCGAAAAGCCATTTTTCGAATATTCGCGACTTACCGGGGCGGCCAGTCCCTGCGCTCCCACTCTATGAATGCTAAATTAACCAGCAGAACAGTGTGCACTCATCATTAAAACTGGTTCGAGCCAATTTCCACTCCAGTTGGACAAGTATTTGTTCGCCGGCCGGGCGATTTGTTGAATAATTTGTACGAGCCACGTATGTACGGAGGGACACGAGACGACTCGATGCATAATTAATTGGGAGGATTATTATTCAAGGTCCTCCGGTTTAAGTTTTATAACTTATTCAACGATGGGAGGAAACAAGCGTGAAGAGAGAGAGAGAGAGAGAGAGAGAGAAGAGGATAATAATTCCGCGGATAGATTGAAAAGTCTCCTCTTCCCTTCTTCTTCCCTTCGTTCGAAATCTAATTTACGTAACGCGAGAGATTTTTACTTGCTTGCTTTTATTGTACCCTCGAAGCCTGTCGCGAAAACAAATAAATCTCTGTTCAGTGAACCGCCTATGTGTACCGTTCGTAAGCGGAAATCGACGTGGAAAAATAATACCGGGGAGAGAGGTGAAAACGTCTCATCTGTTGGAAATGGAAGGCGTATAAATTGATACGATCAGTTTTGTAATGTGTAAGAGAAGTATTTTTATATATGGTTCGTGTAAGATGTTTTTTGTTCGCAGAAATAAAATGGTAGATGTAATGTTTTATGTAGAAAAAAAAAAAATAATAACACGTATAATAAGATATTTCATTTATAAGATAGGCAAAAATAGAATTTAATTTGTTTTGAGAATGATACAATTTGTATTTATATAGAATTTTTTTTTTTCTAGAAATATAAATACGTATAAATAATGTAGGAAATAAATATAGGGAGAATACATACGTAATGAAGATTTAAATTATGAAGGTGAGGATATGAAAATATTTATTATTGTCTTCGAAAAGGAAAACACGATAATGAATTAAAATTTCTTCTTCTACTAAAGTTGAATTTAACTCGTTTTCTATTATCGCTTTATAACGAATTTAATAATTCAGAATAATACGGATCGGGTCTGATCAGTCATTCAGATACGTTGCCATAAATATATTTATAAAATCGTAACATCGTAGAAATAATCTTTCCTATACGCTGTTATATAGAACTGATAATTAAATTTATTACTCGATAAATTTTATAATAAATCATGATAGTAATTAAGATATTTTAAATTCGAAAGTCAATTTAAATTTATTTCTGTAATTTAAAGCACGTTTCGAAAATATGAAATTTGAACATATATTCATTTGTTTCTTTGAACTAAAAAATTTCGTAAAAATAATGACCAGGAAAGAACCTGTTATATTTATTGTAATAGAGATAATTTTCAATGCGAAATTTGGACGCATATTAATATTCATTTTTTGGAATTAAAAAATTTTATAAAAATATCGTAATAGTCAAAAGATATGTTTTATTCCTAATTTAATAAAGATTATGATTTGAATTATGTTAAAAAAAAAAATACGTATTCATTGAAAGTATTAATCCTTGTAATTATATTTTTAATTATTATTATATTTAATAATTTATTATATTATATTATATTTAATAATTTATCCATTTTTATTTTATATTCATATTTTATTCATAATATAATTTACGTAATTTTCAAATATGGATATTAAATGAGAATACGATTTTTACAAATTTCGAGATTATAAAGTGATCACATTTTAAAAATTATATAAGTTAATTTATGAATATATTCATGTATTAAATGCATATAATTAAATGCAAGTGTATTAAAAATTATACGGATTAAAATACGTTCACGAAAATATTTGATAAATTCCATAAATATTTTAATCTTAAATAACTGCAATTATGGAAATATAATTATATACAAATTTCTGAATAAAATTCTAATAAAAATTCAAGAAACAAACAAATAACAAATGCAGCAGGATTTTTCCTCTCTAAATAAAATACATTTTTAAAATTATGTTAAGTTCAAGAATTTCTACGTATATTAACATAAAGGTTAAATATAAGAACACGTTAATATTAAACCAACGGCATGTAAATTAAAACGCTCGCTCGACCAGAATAAACTCTCGTGCTGGCAAGGACGTTCGCGCGAACGTTCGCAAGGAGCATCCAAGCCGGAAGGAGGAAGAGGCGGAAGGAGTTGAAAGAAACGTCCGTGACTCCGGACGTTCAATCGCGTTCTCATCCTCGCTCGAGTCTCGCTCCTGCCGCGCGATCAGTTTCGTCCGCTACTATCGGCTAACGAGAGGATGCGCGAGGCGCAAAAGAAATAAAGAAGGATTATACGGGGGAAGAAAAAGGCAGAAAGAGCGCCGCCAGTGAATTTGCATTAAGGTCGGTGCACACGGGTTCTTTGCGCACGATGCTTTTCCGTGTTGCCACGTTTTCCCCGCGGGCGATCACGCCGCTGTTGTGCGGTTTCCTCTAGACCGTCGTCTGCGAGCCGTTTACGTGACAACCGAAGAAACAGAGCCGAAAGTATCCGGACCCGCCTTATCTCCTTTCCACTTCTCTTCCCCCCCTTACGTGTGACGGCAGCGCCATCTCGTTCTGGAATCTCGATTATGTCGACGTCCATGCGTCAAAAGTTAACCTCCTTCGACCGGAAATAGCTGGCGCCAATCGCTTGCACCAGGAATTTTTCATCATCGTTCCAAGCACGTGTAAAGAAGAATTCGGATTTCGTTATATTGGCCTTTCGCAACATTGTGTGTTTCGTGTGTTTACGGCTTCCTTCGATCGAATTGTATGGTATCTTTTATGTATGTGAATGGTTTTGATTTATTCTGAATTCTTATATAAATATATATATTTGTTGAGATCTTGTATTTTATTTTGTTTTCGAAATTATAATTTTGAAAGGATTTTTAATTAAAATTGTAAAATATTTAATTGGCATTAATAAATTCTGATAAATAACAATAATTATTATTATCATATTAAGTGATATAAGATATTGTTATAAATCATTCGATTATTTTCCTTAATGTAAAATTATAAAACATCGAAAAAGAAGATTGTAATCTGAATTCATTTATATTATTTTCCATTAAGAGGAGTGATTGCATAATATATGTGCTGAAAACTTATGAGAATGCATATATACCTACATATTCTCGAGTTAAATCTTACTCGCGACATTCCTCGATCTTGTGCTAAAGGCGCTTCTAATTGTTTCGTCTGCGCAAACTTTGTGTACGTCCAACACCTTTTGCCCTGTTACGCTTCCGTGAGTGCATTGCTTGCAAAGTTATCGTGAAAACATAGAGATTACTAGGCGGAGAAGTACGAACGAAATTATCTAAGATAGTGCATTTAATTATACACTTTATGAAGGATAATTTCAATCTTTGTGATAAATATGATATTATATTGATATCGTATAAAGAAACAATAAATTTAATTTTTTTTAATCTTATATAATAATTATAACTTGTAATTAACTGATTTTTATTTGTTTAGGACAAAATTATAAAAAATAAAATTATCAATTATTAATAAAGCAATTATTGGTTTATTTAATCCTTTTAAAGAATTTAATTTTTTATAAATTATTATCTTTCCTCAAAAAACACTATATTTGTGATTATAAATATAATATGTTACTTTACTATTCGTTATATAGATTTTTGCCTCATTCTTAGTAGAGTGTATACATATTGTTTGTACATACATTTTTAATATGTATATCAATCTGCTAATAATCACGTAAAAGTTTCATAGCATAAAAAAAAAACACGCGTTATAAATATTAATTTTGAAAAATCAATAAATACCCCTTATATCGATAAACTGACTAACAAACAAGAGGTAAATAGATTCTCAATAACCTTTGAAGAAAAAAAAAGAAAAATGATATTAATCATTATCGAATTCTAAATATATATTGGTCCAAGTGTAATATAATTATCCGATAATGGAGTTACGCGTGGGTTTCAGGAGTCCACCGAAGTGCAACCATAATGTGTTACTCGTGGTCACAAATTGATTGTAAAACGTTTGCCGGGGTTCGCGATAACTGTAAAGTGGTGGTCATTGTTTGGTAAATAAAAGCAACATGTTTATGCAACCTTGTGGTAATTGTCGTCACTTGTTACGTTGTTTCTACGAATATTATCGACTTATGCAATTTGTCCCATACTTATTCACGTCAAAGCAAAACGATCATCTTTACGGATAAAACGAGAGGGAGGGAAAGGCCGCATCCGTGTAATGCAGTCCATTCACATTATGCAAACGGCACGAATCGAACAGGGTTGAATAAAATCGACGTAAGATATCTTATTCCATCTTACTTTACCCTCGTAATGTATCGAAATGTATTCGCGGAAGGAAGATATCTCGTGGATATTTTCAACGGAACTAATGTCGAACACAAATACGGAATAATTCATCATTTGGGTCGAAGAGAACTAAAGAACTAAGAACTAAACTGGTTCCTTTACGTAAGAAATTTAATACAACGATTCAATCCTTTCTTTTTCGTAGTACTATATGAAGCGCACAATCATTTTTTGACCAAACTGCACGAACATAACCTATAAGTTGAAAGTTTATGCAAAGTTTTTATCTAAAAGTAAAAGTTTGATCGTTTCAGTGTTTGATTTAATCAAACACTTTGTATTTTCATATTCTCTATTTTATTCTGCATATTCAGAATGTATTTAACTTTATTGATTTTTATATTAAAATATTTACATACAAACTTGATATAATATGTTTTTCTTCATATTTTTGTTTGTGATTATACTTATGAAATTTTGTCAAAACGAAGATACTTGGAAATATGACAATATTATGGTAAATTAAATTTCCAGTAGTACAAAATTTTATGTTACGATTATTAAAATAAATTGTAAATGCTTTCATAAGAAATTTTTCGTAATTGGGTGTATATGGATTAAGATCTTTTGAATTAAAAAATTAAATTTTGGATACTTTTTAATAGATTAATTAAATAGAAAATGAGATAATAATATTAAATATTTCTTGCATAATATCGATATAAAAATATTTATTTATATTGGCTAACATTATTATACCGAAAATGTTGATATTATTTTTAATACAATTTCTTAATCATTATATTATTTCTTTTTCAAGATACAATTTTTATTACATCATATAATAAAGAGAAATCATATTATAGGAAAATATCATAGAAAAATAATGCAGTTCTTTCATTTTTCTTCCTTTTCTTGTATACAATTCTCTTATTAGCATTCCAAACTGGAATTCTCTTATTCCTGCAAGTCATAAGATTCCTGTTCCGATACTAGCAAAAATCCTTATGTTAAGTGCGTTTCTCATTCAGTTTCTTAATTGCACGCTTCGACAATACGCGAAAAGTATCGTGGAACTCGTTCGAATTGAAAAAAATTTAAACCAGCCGTTTAATCGTATTATATCCGATAACGATATTAATGTGCTCGGCATACTCACTCACAAGTTTTAAACAGAACCTGATTTCGCGCATAATACATTTATTTCGCTAATAACCAGTCACGTAAGTAATTTATATTATCCGATATAGATTATCATCTTGAGATTGTACTTAATTTGATAATTGGCAAAGTTCTCATGCGTTAAATTTAGCCAACTTTTAACTTTAAGTTTTTAAAAACTATTTTTGAATATTTTATAAACGAAAACGAAGGAAACAATTGATATTGCATATTACTGTTTTCAAAAATAAAATAATAAAATAGGAGAAATTTTTATCTATTGAAAACACCTCAAACTTTCTTTTTATAACTTGCCAATATTAAAAAATAGTTATGATACAATACGCGAATGTAACAATTATTAAGTTAAAAATATTATACAATTAAAATAAAAAAAATAATTATATTATATTTAATTATTATATCGTATTTTAATGGAAATTAAGCTTGATTATAGCACATAGTTTAATAGTGTTCATACTGTTTAGCTGCAGCTTGTACTTGATTTAACAGTTTCACTTAATTGGAAGTTAGCTTAACAAGTATCATAACATTTTGAGGGGAGTTCATTCTGGATTTGACAAGTACACCTATCGAGAGCATTATTATTATCTAAACTATAATGTTTGCAACGAAAATTTATTAAATTAAATTAGTAAAAATTTTCAGGACAATTCATTATCCGAATTAAATTCTTTATTCTTAATATTATATAATATAATTATTCTGTTAATTTTGTAGCACTCTCACCTACATTAGTATAAATATTTATATTATCAAATTCTATTGTGACAATGAAATATGTTTGCATCGTTACAAATACAGACAATATACAATCGAACAATCGATTAGTAAAATATTTGAATATTAAAATTTTTGAATAATTCAGAAATTTCTCAAATTCACATTTTGAAAAAAGACATTTAAGTATAAGACAAAAATTTATCACAAAATATACCAAGAATCGATCACTGTCATAGAAGACTGTGAAATAAAAGAAAAATTCTCCAAAAAAAAAAAAAAAAAAAAAAAAATACTATTTTTCTTTCTTCGAAACAGATCCATTTCCAGGATTACTTTCGATCCACTCTGTATAAGTATCGAGTTATACAGTAAGTGCAGTATACATGCTCGCGCATCGCTCGCTCGTTCGCGCGGTTTGCCAAGCGAGTTATCAGGAAGAGCGAGAGAGGAGGGAAAGGAGAAAGCGAAAGAGAGTAACCGATGGTGGTGGCGAAGGGGAAGGAGGGGCTAGCAACGACTAGTTACACGTATGAAATAATCTATTATCTGGAAAGGGGAGTTATCTGGTGCGGGCATTGAATCGCCAAGGTCGCGGTGAAGTCTTGACGGAGAAAGGAAGACGGAAGGAAGGTTGGTAGACAACGATGGAGCGGGACGGAATGACAGATAGAGCGATAAAGGAAGAGAGAAGTCTCACAGCGGTCAACGAACCTCCTTCGATGCTCAACTCCTATGTATACCTATATGTATCTATACATTAGCGATGTTACTAACGCAACGGCTATCTACGTATGTACCTACGTACGTACGTACGTAAGTACTTACGTATAGGAGGTACCAGCCTACCATTCAGTCGGCGCTGCTCTCGCTGCCTAGGCGCCCGCCATCTACTGGGTGTTTCTTCGTATGCGATGTACATATTGATACTTTGCACGGCTTGGTTGCACGGCGTGATGACAAAGCGTAAAAGGCTTGGTTTGTTTACCCTGGATGATGCTCTTGCGAGGATATTAAGTGGATCACGGTTGTTGAATGATCTTAGAACGTAGTTTGAGATTGATGCAGAATTTTAGTCGTGTTGTGGATATCGAATGAAATATATTAGTTTCGTATTCCTGTGAAATGTTTACCGTGAATGGATAATTTTATATTTAATTAAAGAATGGGTTGTAGATAAGAAGAGAATAGTTAAAGAAATGAATATTAAATGATGTTAGGTTAGATCAAGTTATGAGCAATGTATTTTTATATTTAATTTGTCTAGAAATCATTATAATATTCAATATTCGTATATTCATTTAAAGAATAATTGTTCGAACAATTATGTTGCATAAATGTTAAAACATTATCTATACAATGTAATAATCTTTTCTATTTTTCTTTTAACTATATTATATCATAAATTATATATATTCAGAAATGAATATATACAATTTTCTAATGAAATTATTACTTTAACACGGTGTTCGTATTATTTTCAAATATCAAATTTTAATAAATGTATAAAACTATTATTAAATGATACGAAATTTAATATACTTGAACACAATAATTATATACAAATTTAATTATTTAAATGAATATCAAATGATTGATACGATTTTATATACATACCTGATAGGATAACACTAAAAATTTAATTATGTAAGTGCCATTCCTTTTTTTTTATTTCTCATATATATATATATTAATATTATAATATCTTTTGGATAAACGTACAGAAAACACCCTATATATGTGCATCTAGCAAAGTGCCTCACAGTGCTGCCTTCTCCTGTTCTTTCTCTCTTCCTCCTCCTCCTCCTACTTCCCTTTCTTCCATTCTCCACCACCTTCACCACCTTCTTCCTCAAGTTGGTCTCCTCTTTCTTTGCGAGTCACCGCTTCTGGAGCACCGGCGTCTAGGTTCCTACTAAATAACAAGTGCTTAGATTTACCTAACAATCTTCTTATTTTCTTTGTCATGTTCATAGTCGGGCCCGATAACGGTCGCATCGAAATGACGTCCTTGGCGTGTTCGACCTAATAATTAGGAAAAATATCGACAGCCAGAGAAGCCGTGAGCGTTTCCAATGAGCGGCCGACTTTAAACATATCGGCGAAATGAGAGTGTCGATGCGCTGTTGCACACGCATCGCTAGACGAGACGCCATCTTCCGTTTTTTCTCTTGAAACGATAATATGATGAGATTTGATTTAGATTCGCGAGCCAACTTTGATCGTTGCTGATATTTTTTCTTTTTTTTTTTGTAGAAATAAATGCAACGGTCTGATTAATATTTGGAATATTTTGCATCCTTCGAAATGTGAGGTTAAAATTTTGCTTCTTCTGTTCCCCGGTAGATATCAAAGTTTCAAAATGAAAGAAGATTATGAAAAAAAAATGTAGAAAATTAGCAAGATTAAAGAATTCCAATAACTCGAGAATCCTGAGAATGTGAATATACGCTAAAAATATACAAGTCCGTGATAGATACGATAAAAAATCTTTTTATGAACATTTCCCTATATAATTATATTTTTCGTAACCGGCAATTTATCTCTATAACAAAGGTCAACTTTCTTTCTTCAGCTTCGGAAAATTAATAGATACAAGCATCTCCGTGTTTTCAAATTAATTGTAATTCTCTAATTTTATCTTGCAATAACAGTTCCCTGTTGAATCTGTTGTACAATATCGAAATTATAAGGAATAGAAAAATATGTTTCTTGGTAAAGAGGATCGCTTTAATCTATTTTAACCCATTATTTTAAGTATTATCTTACTTAATGATGCGTTCCTCGTATCTTGTACCCCTTGTTTGTGTTTGTTTTGAAAGCAGATCTTAAATATAATCTTAATTAATAAACAATATTGATAAAATATCCTATTATAATTCATATAATATATTCATTATTCGAGTAAATTTTTTGAATAGAACTTGCTATCTTTAATGGATATAAATCTATAAATTTAGCAATGAATAATACAATACTATAGCAGAAAATATAATAAATTGATTAAAAATAGGTTGAATCTGATTTTCAATTAATAATTTTTATTTTTAAATTACTTTGGAAATACAATATTCTATTAGTTTCGAAAGAGTTAAAAGAAAACATCTATGAGAAGCTGAGTTCGTATTTTAATTAAATAGAATTATATATTTTCATTTGAATGAATATAAATTCATTATTCGCAAAGATTAATTTTATTTATTGATTTTTCAAAATCGTTCAAAATTTCTCTTTCCGAATTAAGGACAAGATTTACAAGATTTTCTATATTTCGAAACGAACTTCATATCCTTTTACGAGATATTTCACTCCCCTAGTTGAGTACGGATGTAGTTCTAGCATGATGGCTTTTAGTCTTGAAGTCATAACACTATTAACCTCGATACTAAAATCCTCTTTAAAATCGAAGCACAAATCATTCAATAAAAAATCTTAGAAATATCGAGTGGAAATCGAGAAAATTTTTCATTCCATTATGGTGGAAGAGGAAAATATAATAAATATCGATTTTAAGGTAAAACGTTACGATTTCGAGAAATGAAAGGCTCTTCTTCGATACTATTTTTGAGCATCCCAGATTTTACGATTACGTATATTACAAACTTCAAAAGAATGAAAATTGAATGCACGAGAAATTTTCACCAATCTTAAAACAACTGAAATATTTGTATAATTTATTATAATATTCCAAGATATCATTCTAAGCGCAATCTACTTTCAATTGTAAGTCCATAATCATTTGCATTTATCTATTTGGAATAACATAAATGGTACATCTCATAAATGGTACTTTATTTTATTCAATAATAATAATAATTTTGTTTTAACTTTAAATTATTTATATGATAAAATATATAAATACACGCAAAGATTATCTGCTCAGCCATATAAATTTCTCTGTCCTTCTTCATCTTCAATGTTTTTACTGCATAGGTTGTTACAAAACTTAACTTACGTAACCTATAGTTCACGTTAGATAAAACAGTATTTACGATCATGCATTCTGTTTCTAACTGTTCATAACATCCCTGAGTTTAGTTGACATCTCTATATTTAGCACGTAAGATTCCGTTACGTTCTGCACTTCGCCAAAGTTTTCTACGAAACAGTGAGCATTCGTTTCCATTGATGCGTGAGAGACGTGTTAGCCAAGTAACGTATGGCTCGATGCCAATGATCGAAAGGTTACTGTAAAAATAATATTCACGATAAATTCTCAAATTCGCTTAAATTTTCATATTTTTTTTCCTTTTTCCTTTTTTCATACATACCATGTTACATCACCTATCACGTATCATGAGTATTTCTTTCATAAATCACACTCACGAAGATTTAAATCAGGTACAATAAAAAATGAATAAAATATTTAAGTTTTCTACGTTATTACAGTGTTATAATAATCGTTTGAATAAAAATGAAACAATTGAAGATTGAAGCAATATAATTGATTAGAACAATTAGTAAAATAAAAAATTTGAATAGTCTCTTATCTTATGCCTAATATATTTAATATGAAAACTGTGTAATTTATGAATGAATGCATGTGATAATGTAAGATAAAGTAGAATCGTTCGTGAGAGAAAATATACATTTACATGAAAAGATAGAATATAAAACCAAAATATGTAGAACAATATAGTTTGCTGTTATAAGGTTGTAAAACATTTTATCAGAAGATAGATAGAAACATATGAAAAACGTTCTTTTTCTTGTAATATATCATAAATAATTTAAGAACTCTTTTCTTCTAAATTTTACCAATTCTCAATTCAATTGTACAATTACTAATTGCTTAAATTTGAAATATTAACGAAGAATAATAATTCAATAATAATTCCTGATAAAATAATAAAAAATAAAATAAATATATAAATAATAAAAAATAAAATAAATAAATAATAAAATAATAAAATAAATATATTCAACTCTAATTAATTTTTCTATAAAAAAATAATTAATTTTTCTCCTTCCTTGAAATTCTGAAAAGTTACATCGTGCATGACATTTGCGTTTTGTCTATGCTCACTTTTTCTATTCTATTGTATTGTATAATAAAATTACACTTTCATTGCAATCATCCCGCTAATGTCCCGCGGGAAATTTTTGCATCGTTTTAATATATTATTCACAGTGACACGCGCATCCAACATTTAATGCCCGGTTCAATTAACGAAATCAGAAAACTACCAGCAACAACATTAGTATTATACAATCTTGTTACATTCTTACGCTTGGGGCGATGCCTTTCAATCATTCACGCTATTACGGAGGGGGGCTTATTTTATTTCTGAATCCATTGAGCTTGATTGACGCAATAATGCAATAAGGGAATAATTGCACACATTGCGTAACTTAGGGCTTAATCACGCGTAATTTCGCGTTGTGTTTTTCACGCGTACTAATGGAACAAATTACTCTTGACGACGTGGGATAACGCAATGTTGGTTTACGTTTCAATTCGACAAACTCAACGTGTATGAATGAAGCCGATAGAAAAATCTACGAAGAATATTTCAGACAAATGGACGACAAACTCTGTTCAAAATTTTCAAATTTTAACGTTTATTTATATTTATACGTAAATATCCTTTTTCTTATGAAATAATAAAATAAAATAATAATAAATAATAATAATAATAATAAAATAATAAAAATAATAATAATAATAAAATAATAATAAAAATATCTGTTTAAAATTTTCAAATTTTAACTTTAATTATATTTATACATAAATATCCTTTTTCTTATGAAATAATAAAATAAAATAATAATAAAACTCTGTTTAAAATTTTCAAATTTTAACGTTTATTTATATTTATACGTAAATATCCTTTTTCTTATGAAATAATAAAATAAAAAAATAATAAAACTCTTCAAAATTTTCAAATTTTCAAATTTTTATTTGTATTTATATATAAATATCCTTTTTCTTATGAAATAATAAAATAAAAAAATAATAAAACTCTTCAAAATTTTCAAATTTTAACGTTTATTTATATTTATACGTAAATACCCTTTTTCTTATGAAATAATAAAATAATAATAATAATAAATCTCTGTTTAAAATTTTCAAATTTAACGTTTATTTATATTTATAAAAATATGTAAATATCCTTTTTCTTATGAAATAATAAAACTCGAATCACAATGATTGAATGACGTACAAATTCCGTTCAGTTAGATCTACGCCATTGTGATTCTCAGCCCTGATATAGTTCTCGATTAAAACCATGTCTTGATTGAAAAAAAAAAAAAAATTAAAAAGTATAATAATTGAACATCGTAAAAATATCCCTTATTATTTTTTATTACCGTATTACTCATTTCATATCTGACCCATTTATTGTGATCACAGTTCAAGGATCCACGTTTCACTGCAATAATTATACCAGTAATACCTTTATTAAAATTCCGTTATGATAATCCAATTGGGACGAACGGGATGTCTCAATTTCGGTAAATGGCGGTCCGTTAATGGGATTAATTAAACTGGAATGTTTACCTGACAACCGTAATTTATTGCGTTTTCACGGTATCCTTATATATATATATATATATTTTTCGAAATATATAACATTGATAATCGAAGATGCGGCTAGTGGACCAATATCGAATTGGCAGAGAGGATAGAAAACAGAGGGAGAAGGGGGGGGGGCAAGAAAGAATGGGGATAAAGAAATGGCTTTCTTCGTGTTCTTGGTATTGCAGTCTTGAAAATATAGATTGACTAGACTGCACCTAAAAGAGTTGAAGGAGTAGTGGAACAGTTGAATACTTGGGTCGCGCCCAAGTATTCTTCGATAAAAGCCCTCAAGTACCTTTATGCTATGGCTCACACCCTATACAAGAGAGTTCGGTGTTCTTTCCCTTTATCGTACGACTATTTCGTGTGCATCAATGGAGATCGGGGTTGGTTTTCGTGACACGACAATTTTACAATGTAAATTATTTGGTTATTGAGATTGTACACTTGTCGATGTACGAAACGATATTAGCGTGATATTTTATAGAAATATATTATTTTGTATATTATTTTCCAACGGGATAAAATAAAAATCGTGATCAAAGAGGATTCTATGAAGAAGAATTAACGTAAAATACGTTAAATTAAACGTAAAAATTTTTCAAAATTTAAAAAATTCTCGAGGAACAAATATCATAAATCACGAAAGAAAAATCTCGATTAGATAGATTTTATTAAATAGCCTTTTAAGAAATATGCTGCTTTATTGTAATCTAATAAAGTACACGGTATAATGAATATTCGTACACGATTGAAGTATTTTCAAAAGCTCTCAATCTTTTTTTCACTTATGTTAAAAATAATTATAATAGCGGAACATTTGTAATGGAACAGAGGATTAATTCAAACGAATTACCCACGGTTGTAATCCGCCCGCTTCTCGTTACAAAGCAGCACAAAATACCCACTGTTAAATATAATAAAGCATCAAACGGATATTTAACCGTTCACCGTATTAACTTCTCCAATCTTCTTACATTCACGGTACCCATACAAAGCGGTTTAAATCCGTACCATAAATTCGTACCACGTATTACGTATAACCAGAACCGCGCGCGCATACGTTAATTTATCGATCGTGTTATTAATTCGATCCCCCTCTACCGCAGCGCCATCTAATTAATTTGATTTCCGCGATCGACTGTGCGTACCACCTTTTCCATTCACCTGTCCCATTACAAACCGGTGTCACTTTCCACCCGACACAGAGTTTTTGCCATTCGCAAAAATCCGTATAATAAGTTCAACGTGTTATAATCCTCGAGGATAAAACCGATAAACCGATATCTCGTCGCTTTCGTCGCGTCTCTTTTCATTTTTCTTCTCGAGAAAGAGAGAGAGAGAGAGAGAGAGAGAGAGAGAGAGAGAGGGAGAAGCAGCGAGGGAAAGCACGATTGAATACGACGATTCTCCCTCGCTGTTGCACGAGTCAAGTATCGAGCCAAGTGACACGAGAAGAACCTTGGCCAATCAAAACGAAAACATCGGCTCGGCTGTGTTGTAATTATGGCCGTGGACGTTAGGCGGCGGAATTCCGCTTCGCGGAAACACTCCCGTGCCCCGTGTCCGTGTACACTAACGAAGTGGCAGTGAAAAACGATGAGAACAGCATGGAAACCGCCTGTCCCCTGTCTCCCCTTTGCACGTCCAAGTATGTGTAAACTTTGCTCAGAGCAACGCATATATAACGTTCTATGTCCTACCTGAGATGTTTCCCGTGAAAGTAGCTGATAGTTTGTTTTGCGGCTAACAACACCCGATTTGCGTGTAACGTGGACGCGATCCAACTGTACTCGAACCGTGCTTGTATCGCATTCCTGTCTTCGGGAAAATTGGAATCGTTTCATTAACGGTAACATCCTTAACGCGCTCGATGCCAGTCGAGTCACGGTTGGACGGGCGTACTTGATTGGGTATTTGGTAAAATAAGTGTGTTACATTAATTAGCGACGCGACGGATAGAGTTGGTTTTGTATATATATATGTTATTTATTCGATTCTTTTTTCGGTTTATAGAATTGAATACGTGATAAATTTATTAATTTTCGTTTCGCTTTGGTTTGATTACAATTAGGAACAGTTATTAATTAAAATAATATATCATCATTGGATTTATTATTTCGCGTGATATTTCAATCAATCTAAAAATGTCTTATCCATGGAAATTATATCATATCGATATATTTTATTGTAAATGAATTTTTGATTGTTGACATGAAAAGAAATTTTGATATTATATAAGTTATTGAAACAATATAAAATAAATCATGCACAATTCAAATTCTAATTTCAAAACAATCTCATCGTTTCATTTAATCAGTTAAGCGTAAAGTTTCACACTTCGATAGCGATAAAAATCTCATAAAATCTCATCCTCATTTATTACATACGCGAGAGCACGCCCAAAAGTGTCTACAGTGGCAAAACACGAATACAATTGGCGGTTGTGCGCTTTAAAAACGAAGTCAACGCACTGGTTGTAAAGCTGGGGGTCGCTAGTTACTTCCAGGAAGGTTACCAGGTTCTTCTTCTTCTTTCCCCGTTTTTACCGGCTTTAATTGAACCTTCGTACAGCTCGGAGGATCCATCCATTTCCCTTTCGCGGTATTCCTCCTCTCTTCTGCTTCGAATCTCGCCGAGTTCACCCTCCACGGAACTCTACGAAAGAGTTTATACCTTTATTGCAAGGATGCATCTGGTACACGTCTTGCTCCCCCTTCCCTCTCCTCTCCCTGTTCGTCGTAAAAAGACGATATCAGCTATATTTCGTGAATCTTGGTCTCTAGATTCCAGGAACGTTGTATAACGCGATGGATTCGAAAGAGGAGGCTTCTTGTAGGCAATGTAACACGGTTCAGAGGCGAAACAGAAACGCGAACGAAACACTCGAAAACCTCTTTTTCTCCTTCTTCTTTTTTTTTTTTTTTTTTTTCTTGCTTACCAACGTGCAACGTCGAAGGGAAGAGCAGTAAAAACTGCGACGATAAAAGCACTTGGCGAATCGTTGCCCTGTGATTTTCTTTGGTGGAAAAATGGCCACGATCGTTGAATCCCACGATTGGAAAAAAAGGCTATGTAACGCTTTTATATATATATATATATATATATTAAGTAAGTTAACTGGGCCATTGGTTTCACTGAAACCGCCATATTATTTTTCCTCTTTTCGTGGTAGCTTGGATTTGAAACGAAATTACTTCCGATTCTTTATTCTTTATTAGTTTTTTCTTTTTTTTTTACTGAAACTGTGTGAAACTTTAATCCAATGTAATAGTCAATGGTCAATTTTTATTTTTCACGTTTATTTATCTGCGATATGTTTCGTGTCCTTTTTCTACTGTAATTTTATGAAGAAGGAAATTCTTATTTGTAATTGATTCATTGACAAACTTTTTCAAGTATTCTTCAAGTATTCATAATATTCTTGATAATAATATATAATATTAATTAAATTATATATGATAGTATTAAAAAAAATAAAGTACTATGTACGTTTATCAGAATATATTGTCTTATTATTAATTTCTGAATATGTTTAAACATTTTTTAACAGTATAATGTGATTCACGAGATGAAATAATTTAATATATATAACGTGTAATAAGCTTCATTAACATTTTATTAATTCATATTATTAATCATTGTATCATAATTTTATTCAAATATAATCTTAAATTATCTTTCTATTATAATTATTCTTACAAATCCATTCTTATCTATTTCTTTAAACTACATGATTATGTAAGATCTTAGTCAGAGATTTACCGTCTACGAACTCTTATTATCTAGCTTACATGTTTCATGTTCTTTCATATATTTCTTCTTTATCTCCTGTATAACCATGGTAAATCAATTTCAAAACACTGTTGCATTATCTGATGTTACATTTTCATTTCGAACTGCACAAAAACGACATATTTATTTCTATCATAATGTTTCTTATATTTTACATATAGAAGATATAGCGAAATTAAAATTAGAAATGTTAAATCGATATTAATTAACTTAATAACAATGGAATTATATTATGTGTATTTCGTATAGAATTTTTAAAGTTATTTATTTCTGAAGCATTTTGCAATATCAAATTTTTTTATTATGGAATTATTCTTTTTATATCAATTATTAATTTTCATTCACATTTCAATCAATTTATTCTTTGTTATTGGACTGACAAGGATAAAAAGTTACATTTGATTTTCATGCAAATATTTTTCACATTAGTGTTTTGTATATTTTATATAAACGACATAAATAAATATGTTAAATATTTTTCTTTTCGTATTCAGTTTTACCTGAACATACATAATTTCGTTTATAAAATATCGATCTATCAGAAAACTTTAAAAAAATGTTTAAGAAATTATTGTTAAATATTTTAACATAAATTATGATGAGTAAATATTTAATTCCAATGTATAAAAATCGTATATCATATTATATTAATTATAACGTATGAATATTTTAAAGAAAAATAATAATTAAATTTAAATAACGTAGTATTATTTGATCCACCGAACATAATACCTGGAAACACCGCTAGAATGCGTAGAACAATCGATTCTCGCTCGCGGTAATAGATGCTTGCCGAATATTAATATAGCCTAGTAAGCAATACGTGGACAAGCAGTTTCATCGATCGAACGATCTTGTAACCCTTCGTTCAGCTTCTAATTAAATGATAATGCCGATATTTGCGATCTTTGCATCGTTGATCATGAAATATTCAAGTATCCATATAAGACATGAATTTATAGATATTTGTATTTTATATTATTTGTGTGATTATATTCAATTATTCATTAATGATAATTGTAAGAGAAAAGTTGAGAATAAGACAAAACATTGGTGATATAACAAATACCCATTTTAGAATTTACTTAGATATTACTTGGAAATTTACGTGTGTATTATCTACATCATTCGTGAAGGGAAGAAAAAGGAATGTCGAATCTGATAAGAATCGAGAAAGGGCGTGCAATCGTAAGTTTGAATCTCGTTGGGTGGAGGACAATCGGGAAAGAGGATCGTTTAATGTTCCTGTAAAGAAACGGGGGGGAGAACTCACCTCTGCACTTTAGACCAACTTCTCGAGACGTTGGATTATAGTATAGCCCGATTCACTCTCTCTTTTCCTTTACCCACCTCCACCTCCGGAAGTGGAAAAAGTTCTTTTCTTGACTCGTATAACGTGGGTGGGTGGGCTACGTTCTCCTACCTGTGTTTCTTTTGCGTTAGAGCCCTTCTGGCTAAACTTCTGGCCCATTAATTTACATTAGGACATTTTTCAAGAGCTCCCAACGCCCGTGTACCTTAAAATTGGTGAAGTCTTCTTTTTCACGCCACTCTCTCCCCGGGAAAGGAACGCCCCCGAGTTCGTGTTTCCCTTGTCGACGTTGCGCTTGAATTCTTTACCATTAAACACCGAAAGAAGTGTCGTGTGTTTCGCTCGGATAATTTTGTTAGTCCTTTATTTCCTGCTCTTTTATTGTTCACACTGGGAAACGTCAATGGAAGATTGTCATCTGATTTTTCCATTTTGTGATGTTTTTATGCGCAAGATTTTCTGTATTGTAATTCATGTTGGATAATTGGAAAAGGGTTTTGTATTACGAAGTTTTAATTTTAATTAATTATATATCTTTTAGAAGAAGAATATCGAAAATAATATTCTTAAAATTTGTATTAAATTTTATTTTTTAATATTTGAATCAGTTCTATTAAATAATTTTATTAAGTAATTGATAATATTAAACTTAAGTGAAATTTATTATTAGAATTACTATTATTAAAAGTCATATCATTTAAATAAAAATAATTAATGGAGATTGTATATTAGGATACAAGCATACATCTTTGAGAGTGTCAACCATGATTAATAAGAATTTACATAATCGCATTTACATAATCGAAATTGATACAATTATTATCAATTAAAATATTCTATTAATATTCTCAATAATTTTCTATGTATTCATATATTTTTTAATTGTACATGTATATTTTATTTGAAATATCAATTTTATGAAAACTAAAATCTTTTTCTATATATAGCTTGTTTAATATGTTTAAACTGAAATAGGTTGAAAATTATATATTATAGTTATATCAAAAACCAATATGTGTACATATTATTATTTTCATAATCTTTATTCGCCAGGGATAAAATTTTATTCTATTCGAATAAAATCCTGGCCATCATTGCAACCATTGTGATAATGTGTGTGTATCGAGTGGAAAGTCCAAGTACCAATTGTTACTACAATCTTCTTTAATACGTCACGTACAATACAAATGATCCTATTATCACACAGAACGTGTTGGTAAATGTTCCAAAACGACATTTCCATTTCTGTTTCAGCACACTCTAACGGGCCACTGCGGGAAGGTGATGGCTGCGAAGTTTCTTGGCGAGCCTTCAAAAGTAGTTACTGGCAGTTACGATCGTACCCTAAAAATTTGGGACCTGCGTAGCAAAGCGTGTAAGTAACCGGTGCCAAATAAATAGGAAACGTTTAGTATATAATCAGTATATACTCTGATATTTTATTCGTGATCAGAACATTGTTGCACTATATATATATATGTATGTGTAGACAGAAAATAATGCACAGTATTACTGGTAATCACGTTCCTCATTATTTCCATTAATCCAATAATTCCAAAAATGAATAATGCTAATATATTTACTGGAATTTAAAAGAATCATGAATCTGAATATTCGTACGTGTATACGCAGTGTTTTTATGCATATAAAGTATTTTTGAATAATCAACAAGTGCTTTGCACGAGTGAAAATAAGAGGAAAAATTATGTGAAATTTTGCTGCTACGATTTGTCGTAAAGTTATTAGCAGATTATAAAAAAGGATTTTGTTAAGTTTTATATTTTTGCAGAGGAACAGAAGAAAAAAATATAACATCTTTAAATCTTTAAATTTTGGATTTAGATTTACAACTTTTTTTATCCAAATATTACACAAATGTTGTGAAAATATTATTAAGAATATTGAAGAGAAATTTTCATACGCTTTATTAAAAAGACTATTAAAATAAAAAAGAAGTAAAAGAAATATTGATAGAAATATAGATAGTCTTTTTTTTTTTGTAATTAGACACTGTATTTTTTACACAGTTTTTTAAGCGACTAAAATATTGTATCATTACCTGGTAGTTCGATTTTCAATAAAATAAATAGTTCAAGGAATTAACATTACAGGCGTTTTCTAAGCGTTAAAGCGTGAAATTAATACATGTGAATGTATAACTTATTATCTAGTCATTTTCGTTTTAAATTCTTTTACGGTCTAATATTTTAATTATACGCGTTTTAAACTGTTAAAGATACTTTCTAGTTTTTCTACATCCAATCTTAGATTCATTATATTTTTGGGCACATAAGATATAATTTATTTTAAAAATATAATCTTTCCTCGCACATGAAAGTATAAATAAATTATTCGTCTATAGTTGTTAATTTGAATTTGAATTAAAAAAAAAATATATATATATATATAAAACATTTGAAATTAATAGTACCATGACGAGGATATTTTGAGATTAACATATTTTGATAGCTATCTTTCCCTATTTATTAATGTTATAAATTACAAAGCCGCCTCATATTGACGTAATAGCCTATTAACGTAAAAAATTCTTTGCAACTAGATAGTTCAATTTCCTCGCACCTTTATACTCGATTCTCAGCATCGTCTCGTTGCTTTCCCTTATTTACGAGCGCTCGTAAAACCATTACACGCCTAATTCGAGTCATCAGGAGGCATAACGTTGCCATAACAGAGGAATCTAAAATAGCGTCGACGGAGTTGTAAGATAACTTTGCAAGATATGGTACATAAAAGAGGTATTACTCCATCCAAAGATGCCCCCCAGTATCTTTAAAAAAAAAAAAAAAATCAAAAATAACAATTCTAAATGACCACTTGTTTTTTTTCTTACTCACTATTTCATTTAATAACGAATAAACATCGAATCATTTTTTTTCCTCCCCCCTTTTTTCATAGATTATCACGATCGATTCAAGATATTCCTCTTTCTTGTAATATCCCCGATGATAGGATATTAATATATTTGTGGAACCGTATTTCTTCGGAAACTTTCTACGGACAAATATAAAAGCTGTAATGTACAAAAGAGTGCGCAATCAAGTTTTATCATTTATTGGATAATTAAAGTTAATAATGCGAGGTGTAACGTGTGATAAGATGAGTTTATAAAGATCACTTACGCTATATTTATAACGCATATATTTTAAAATTCATTGGTCGAACTATCTAGAGAATCGATATGAAACTTTGCCTTTGACGATCCTTGATAATAAAGTTTCAAATCGATGAGCTTGGTGCCAAGGTAAAAGGGATCGAATAAAAGTTCGATTTTTCGTCCCGTCGTCACTTCGTGAGATTAATTAACACGATAACGCTCTTATCGGTAGTTAACGAAATCTTTTCTAACTCTGCTCCAACAGTGCAGTTTTCTTGTCACGGGTCGGCCCTCTTTGTTCCTGATCGTTGACGGCCCTAACGGATGATGTTTGCCGGTGAGAAGGGGCCGATAAGAAATTGGTAAATTCATGCGGGATGAATGCCCCTCTCCCCTCCCCCCCCCTCCTCTCTCCATTCTGATGGTGGATGGCATCGGTGATTAAACGGAAGTTGCGAACAGAAGAAATTTAATTTAGATCCGGTTGTTGTAACGAGACAGCCGTTAATTCTTCAATGCAAAAGTTGGCGAAGTTTTTCTCTCTCTCTCTCTCTCTCTCTCTTTCTTTTTTTCTTTTTTGAAATTCCGAAAAATTCCGAATCGTCCGTTCACTGCTTTAAATTGTGTAATTTCGCTAGAAGAAAATTTTAATGAAATGCAAATTGCTTGTACACAGACCGTTAACGAAGATGTATAATAACGTGTCGTTGTCGTTGGGAAGAAAATTTGATTTTTTTTCCTCTTCTTTCCTCTTTTTTCCTCCCTTTCTTTTCTTTTTCTTTTCTTTCAAAACTGTAGAACTTAAAAAAGAAGTGCGCGACGCGATATTTTTAATATTCATTGTTTTTAATTTTTTACCGGAGGCAACAAGGAACTTTTGAAATTTCTCGTAATATTTTTTTTTCTTCTAAAAAAAGCGATATAAATATATTCTTTTCACACGAATTGAATGTTTATGATTCTTCGTATAATAATATGAATATCATTAATTGCATTGAATTCTATTCTAATATATTTTAATTATATTGTATCTATATTTATATTATTTTATATTTTATTTTATATTCTCCTGGTATTAAATATATATAATATATAAATTATATACGAATGAATGTATAAGAATGCTAATTTTCTTTTAAACAAGAAATTTTCTTTTTTTTTCAAGAAACAGGTTAAATATTCTTTAAAAATATTATGCTATTTATTAACATCTTATATGTGACATAACATTCTAACATTATTGATACTTAATATAATAATCAATATCAATTATTTTTATTTTATTTTAAATAAATAATTATTGGATTTATTAATAGTTCCATAACGAAAAAAATATATATACAAATTGAAAATTTGAAAATAACGAAAAATTGAAAACGTATAATCGTATTACTCCAAATGTCGCCTTTTGTATAGTATATTTCGATTTGTATCAATTTTTGTAAAACCAATATTTACAAAGTTATCAAAACGGACCTAGTTACGTGAATATTTTTATGTAATTCGTTTATAAAAATAGAGATTTACTTTGGATTATACACGAGTTGAGTTATTTATTTATTTTTTTTTTTTTTTTTTCGATAACGCGTATCGAGGAAAAGCATACATGGAGAAAAAGTAATAATACGAGCGTATTTCGATGCTAAATAATAATAATGATAATAAGAATAGTGAAAAAACTCGTATCACTTCCATTGAATTGATCACGATTATATGTGTATATTCGTGGACGAAAATAATTCATCCATGGTATATTTACTATTCAAACATTTACATCACAACGGTGAACAAATATTGGGAATTATTTTGGGAACGTACACCGCATAGAAATAAAACCATGCGCAATATCAATTTGTATGGATGCGGAAATTGTCAGCCGTTTACGCGAGAAATATTCAGCTCGATAATGCTTTCAATACACGATTTCTTTTATTAGATGTCATCCCTTATCTTTCGATTTGATATATGTTCCGTTGCAGAGTTCTTTGAAAAGAACTATTCCACTATTCGTATTCCGGTCGGGATTCAATTGCCCGTCACTTTTTGTAATATCAAATTAAACTCTCAACTTTTATGGATATAAAAATGAAGAAGAGGCGAGGTATTAATGATGATTCGTGACAAGATTCATATTCAATTACGGATTTTGTATATTTTTTTTTTTTATAATAGTTAAAAGTTCTCGCGAGATTTTATTATAAAGATTTGCAAATACTTGTTTTGGAAGGTGGAAGATGGAATTATAGAAAGAAACGAAGGAAAATTTTGTAAAATTTTTACACGAAAAGTCATGGTTGTCATAAAAGAAAGAGTCTTTTGGAAAAAAATATCTTTTTTATTGCAGTAATTTTAGAACTTTTTAGAAAAGGTTATTTGAGAAAACAAGGAATTCTTGTGATTTTTCTTTCTGATTTTCAAGATTTGACAATCTGACATTTTTTTTTTTTTGGACTTAATAACTTTAAATATTTCAATTTTTGATATAAAATTTCTATCATTTTGATTAATCTTATTATATATATATATAGAATTAACGAAATAATACTTTTACAAAGTTTAAAAAAAAATTATACAATTTTAATAGGATTTCATAATAAAATTGTGCAAAAATGATGCTTGTGACATAGAAAACTTTTTAACTACTGTAATAAATTCAATTTTTTAATTCACCATTTTATGTCTCTCATATAAAATGACAATTCATGTCTATATAAAAGATAAAATAATAAAAATTTTTATATTTTGGCCATTTTAAAATTCCACGGTGCACAAAGATATTAAATTTTCATATTAATTAGCTAATTAATATATACATGAACCATAAGATAATTAAATAATAATTCAAGCAAATCACTTTTTTTCCCACACTTTTCTAAATAATTCTCGTAAAAAAACGAGAATATATTTCATTTTTTACGTTTCAGTGCTTAAATCCGTCAAAATGTACGATACACGACAATAAATTATATTTTCCATGCTGAATACATATAAAATAAAAAAAAAAAATAAATAAAACAAAATAAAATAAAATAAAATAAAATAAATAAAAAATATTTAAATCAATGTATCTGAAATCAAATTTCAAATCGAATTTCGATCGATGAAATTGACGTTCCTCAAACCACCCAATTTTTATCCCCTGCCTTTTATCGTAAAAAATGATTTTGCTACCGCAGAATCTCTTTGGAAACACCTTATATATATATATGTATATATATATCCACGTAAGAAATTATGTCGAGCAGGATTTTTATTACCGGATTGACGATTTAAAAAGGGAAGGATAAGCCGATTATTTACAACCGATTCGGACCGAGGAAAATGAAATATACAGATCGTAGTTCGTGTGGATCTACGGCCGCATCCAGGGATCCTTATCCCCTTTCCAACAATTTTCGAGGCACACGCGATCCTCGCGTGATAAGCGGCGCTTTAAAGAAAAGGGTGGCAAAGTGATAATTTTTTCGGCGAAAGTGGCTATTCCGCGAGGGTACAGGCGACGTGAATCGCTTTCGGCAAATAGGGGTAGCTTTAAAGGGTGAGAAAAGTAAATTGAACGACGGGAGGGATGTGACCGACTGATATGAGCCGAGCCAATGAAAGGTGGACGGTTTGCAAATGTACGCGGGATTTACATCCTCCCCCTCCCCAACAGGCGGTTCACTAATCTCGTGAAACCATATCGTTCGAAGAACCCGTTCGAGATATCGATTTACATTATGGTCAACATTGCTACAATCGAACTTGGTGGGTGGCCAACGTGGGTGGGGCACTATTGACAAAGTATACACGGTGTAGCCTGTCGCGGATGATAGTGGAACGGTCGTATTAATTCGCAAGATCTGACTGGAAGGATGATATTGTATAATTTATCCTTCAGTGGCTCGTTCAGATTATTGGCTTATTTTCGTTTGAGAAAAGATGATATATTAGTGACCAATTCGATATTCAATCTTTTCGAATGTAATTACCTCTTATGTTAATCTAATTATTTGAAATGTTTTGAAAAATGCTCCAATTTGAAAAAAATTAGAATTATCGTCTAGAAAATGATACATAGTTGACTGCAATAATTTTGATCGACCGACTTGAATCAACTTGGAATTTAAATCAAATTAAAAATTTTTTTCGCATAAGATTTCACGAAGCTTCTCAATAATTTTTCGAAATAAAATATTTTCAAATATTTTTCTTTTTTTTCTCGCATCGAAAGAACACGTTTGCACGGTACAGCTATATAATATATCATCCAAACTTTTGCAGACAATTCTAGAATCATTCCAGAATCATTTCTGTGCAATAATGGAGAACGGGTCGCGTACTCGTTGAAGGCAAAAAGTGAAGCCCTTTTGCTAACTTGTCCCAGGCGAATACGAGCACTCGACGAAATCTAGACGCGAAACTTCAATTCT
This sequence comes from Apis laboriosa, assembly GCF_014066325.1. Taxonomy (NCBI): domain Eukaryota; kingdom Metazoa; phylum Arthropoda; class Insecta; order Hymenoptera; family Apidae; genus Apis; species Apis laboriosa. The sequence goes on from NW_025222420.1 coordinate 528,100, forward strand.
TTTCTTTTTCTTTCTCCTCTTTTTCTTTTTCAACAGAGAGGCACAAGAGCGCTCCTTTCCTTCTCTCATCTTTCTTCTCCTTCTCCCTCCTCCTTCCCCCTCTCTCTCTCTCTCTCTTTACGCGATATAAATATAAAAAACTGGCTTCGAATAAATCCAACATGGCGCGCAATTCGAACCCGTTACTTCCCGTAAAAAAATTAGTACATTTTTCCCACGAGTTTAAACTCTAATAAAATAATAAAAAAAAAAAAACTCTAATAAAATAATATAACTCTAATGAAATAAAATTAATTTCGTAGATCCGGGATAAACTGTTTGATACACACTGACATATACAAACGTCACACTTGACGTCCGTTCCCACGCTTTTGTCGTTCCACGCGCAAAATAGTGAAAATCGAGGCTTCGCTATCAGGGAAAGGCGGGCGAAGGTGGGCGAGGTGTACAAAAGTTTTGCGCAAATAAATCTCGCAAGAGGAGAGGACAATGGGGGGGAGGGGGCGCTGCTGAAAGCGCGTTTAACCGTGAATTATTGTTTAAAGCGCGGCACGGTTTAANAAAAAAAAAAAAAAAAAAAAAAAAAACTACGCTTAAAGTGGATCAGCTGTTTTCTATCGGATTATTATTATCCTTCCTTGCCGCTACACCTCCCTATCATCTTGTTAACGTTTCGCAGCTGTGTCGGCTTACGGAAACATCTGCCGCGAAATGCTTATTCCATTCAAATTTCAGTTGTTTCTGTTTATAGACGTTTAAATACTTAATGAACAGAGGGAAATCTGGCGACAATTGGGTCAGATTTGATACTCAAAGTATCTCCTCCGTCTCTTCATATATATAATCACATTCAAAAGAAATTAAGAATCGTGTATTAATGATTCTCAAGATTATTGCAACAGTTAATCTTTATACCCGTATGAAGTTATTCTTAATAATATGGAGCAAGATCAATTTATATTTTTATTTATTTATGAATTTGTGAGAAACGAAGATCGATGAAGTGATACTTCAAATAACTAAAAAATTCTACTTCGTATTTTTCCATTTATTTCTATGTAATTGTTTATGTATATACGAATCATTCATATTTGAAGCGTTCGTTATTCATTCGTTTTACAGTATGTGCTTTTACGTCGTCGTTTTACACAAGTTGAAGTTGGAAAGATGTAGATCAGTCTCGAAAACTGACAAAAAGGGAGCACGTTTGCGAGATTGAAAGCGCTTGTGCTTATAGTTAACTGTAATCCATTGAGAGGCTTTCTTGGTTAATACGAGTAGAAGCAGGAAAAGTGAATCGACGTCGAGAAACGTTTAGGTACTTTAGATTCAACGTGTAACGAAGGAAATAGAAAATGTGTATAAATTAGATATACGTGCAATTCAATAGTTTATAACATTGTTGACGAATTAACCCATTCTGTAAATATTTTCAACAGTTTTGAATTTGAAATGGAAATCTGTGCAATAAATATAACAAATAACAACAAGTTATTATTTTGTTTAAACTTCTCAATTAGAAGACAATAAACGTGTAATTAATACACATTGAGAATTTTATCAATCCACATTTATTAATAAATAGAATTTGATATTTAAAATTCTCGATAACACTTTTGAGATTAGAGAATTTGTTTACAGTAACACGATTTTTAAATTTAAAGTATAAATTCATGATAAATAGGTAGGATAATTTAATTTGATTTAAGAATCTTTAGGCAATAAATGTTTTTATCCGAGGAGATAAAGATTAAATGTGTTTAAAATTACAAATGCTTTCTTCTTTTAAATTGTAGTTCTCAGACTACAGTCGTTTCCATCGATATCCACAAAGTAATAAGCAAGATTTCAAGCTTAATTTACTTCAGGAAACGACGTTTCTGTCGGCATTTCCGCGCAACTCTTGAGAATCAACGCGCTTCAACATAGAAACTCTTTGACACTGAAATTGCAAATCGGATAAATTACAAATCTACTGCTTACCTTAAAACTGCTATCTTCATCTTTTAAAGTAAACGCGACACTAAACACAGATTAAAACTTGTATTATAACTGAAAAAGTTACTGAAAAAGTTTGTCCAACTATTTCTGAATTTTCAAACAAAATTTCAAAATCAGATATTAAATGGCCATTAAATGAATTTCTTTCTACGTCAACAGATTTTGAAATAATATATTTTCAAATATTCATTTTTTTTTTTTTTTAGTATAGTACAAAATATCAAAAAAATATAAGAGATGATAATCAAAAATAAAACAATTAAAAGAATTTGTTCATTTTAATTTTGAAAACTCATCTTAAATTTTTCTTATAAAAAAATTACAATTATTCAATTACTTTTCAAGTATTATAACAGAATTGTTAAAAATTAGCTGCAATTAAAACTTATCAAAGAAATTTTTGTTACACTTGAAAACACTCTTGTCACAATATAAATCGTATATCGAAATAATAACCACGGTTTCGAAAACGATAATAAATAACGTTGAAACGACTGCCCGTATCCGACGCGCGATTACGAATTTCGCATACGATTGTCCGTTTTACTTTGTTGCCGATGATCTACATTAAATCAAAAGTGATTTACTAGGCGATCAATTAGCTTGTCGAACTTACAGCGACGATACGCCGGTTATCGATATCGCTTGAGGCAACCGTGCTTCCTATGAAGATGGAATTACTGGGTCCAATTACTTGGTGGTAATGCATCATACCCGTCAACTTAGGTGTACCGACGTAAGCAGATTTTATGTGAATACGCGGGAACACGACGCGATCTGATTGAAATTTCGAACCGAGAAATGAGATTTCGTTCTTTTCACACCGCTCCCCAATTGGAATGGCTCTATAAATTTGTAATTTTAAGATTTATCACGCCAATACACGCGCCAATGTAACGGTACATTTATAATTATTGTCCCGTTTAGAAAATTGAAATGAAAATTTTTTTATTCATTTTATTCGCAAAATGAAAAATGTGCAAATGTTTTTATTCACGTTGCAGTATAAAATAATATACGAATACTGCTGAATGATAGAATGATTATTTATAAATGAATAAGAACTCAGATATTTGGTGTTGAATTAAATCTTGTTTGTTTGCAGGTATAGAAACAAAGTTTGCGGGTTCGAGTTGCAACGATCTTGTAACTTCAGACGGTGCGGGCTCTACAATAATTAGCGGCCATTTTGACCATAGAATTAGATTTTGGGATACAAGAGCCGAGTCCAGCTCAAATGACATTTTATTGGAAGGAAAGGTCACTTCGTTGGATTTATCTCGTGGTAAGTTTCGTTTTTGTATGTTCAGAATATTTCATCTTATAAACTTATACGTATATAAATTATATAACTTTATCGGCTGAGATATTATCTGAATAAATAATGATAGATTGGAAAGCCAGTTGCAAAGAAGAATCATTTGTCATAAACTTTTCACATAAAATTAAATCATGGCAAGTGCAACTGGAGGAAATAATTAATCAGATGATATGCAAGATTAAACAAATAGCCAGTATATGTGATAAATTAATAACAGAAAGATTACATTTATATATGCTTTCAATTATAAAAAAAATAATTAGAAAAAAAAATAAATGTCATATTCTTCTGATTTAACGACTTATCACTTATTTTGATTATTATACAAAATTTTTTAATTTATTTTAAAATTATTTAAAATTATTTTATTATTTTAAAATTTTTTAATGATAAATAATAAAATAAATAAAACTTTCGAAATTTATAAAATTGAAATCTTTGAAAATAAAAGTGTCCAGATGTTTTTGTAATTATTAAATATAATTATTAAAAAAAAAATAATAATAAATAAAATTTTCTACGACAATCCCAAGCATTTGAAACGTAGAAATGAAACGATGAGAGAGAAACGTAGAGAAGAATAAATAATACCTCGGTCCATCATCTTCATGACAAAGAGAAAATATATCGGAGTTCGCGAAATTGTTAATCAGTCATATTGAATGCACTTTGTGCATTGATGCAGGCATCAAAGGAAAATATTCAAACTTGTGGGGAGACGGACAGATGTTGAATTATGAAAATGTTTCAACTTGTAGAACTCGAGGAATCGTATTGCATGCAAACATTTGAAGCATGGACATAAAAAAGGCTGCAAGCACTATAAGAAATTGTATCGTAGGAATGTTAAGATATACAGCGAGCACGCGTTAAAAATGATATTCAGTTTGTATGATCTTTTTATTTTCCTCTCCAAGAGGGAAATAAATCGTGAATTTTTAACTGTTTTTTTTTTCTTTCTTTTTCTTTTTTTTCTTTTTTTTTTTTACGTTACATTTCATAATTAAAAGGTTTTATCATTGGAAAGATTTTATCATTGTTTAAAAATATTATCCCGAGGGAGATTTAATATCTTTTGTTCGAAATTCGCGGAACTTGTAATTCAACTTGAATTATTATTCGAATTACGCTATTATGAGGTTTCAAAGTATTTCTGTTAATCTGGAATTAATTAAAGCTGAGCATTATCGTTACCGTTACACGCAGTTAAACGGTTTATTGTGTTCGATAAAATCTTAAAAATAATGAAAATCTTAATCGATAGAAATGGGTAAAATGAAATAATTAAAAAATAAAATACCTTAAGTTTTGTAATTTTTTTAGCTTTTGAATAAACTATAAAGCACAAATATTATACTCTGATACACTTTGATAATTAATTTTGAAAATTCCCATGAAATTTATTACCAAATCTTGCGTATTTTTTTGTGAAATGTTAAAAAATTAAATTTATTATCATTTACTAAAATTTCAAATTTTTATGAATAATAATGGATTGAACGAATTATATGATCGCTTAAAATAAGAAAATTTTCTCCAAAATTTCAAGAATGAGTTTATAAGTGGAAAAATTTTATTTTATATTTTTTTATTTATTTTCTCACATAGATTGTTGTAGAATATCTGTGATGTAATTTATTCTATCTGTTGCTATAATTAATTTAATTTTAGGCCACATTTAAATTGATGATTTAAAACCATTACATTATAATTGGAAAAATCATGCTTTCTTTGGAAAGATTAACTTGTCAAAGAATTCTTTCGAAAGTTGCACTCGAGTAATTTCGGTGATATAAAACTAAAATTCGAAGGAAACGATATCGCTAAGACTGTAAAATTCTGTTCGATTACATTGCGCCACTCTAATGCTTTTCCTTTATCATTCACCGTAATACATTATGTATACTTCCATTAAAGTATAATATACCATTCCTTGGGAAATGGCCGCTAGATTCACAATGAAACCTTTCTCGAACGTCTCCCTATAAGATTTATATATCTCGAAAAAAGAGTTATTTATTTACTTACTTACTTACTTACTTACTTACTTACTTACTTACTTACTTTTTTTTTTATAAATTTCAAGAAGAAAGTATTTCTTCGTTGCTATTGTAACACGAACTCACAAAAAATTTATCACAATTGAATTTAATCGATTATTTATTCAAATTGATCATATGCAATTTTTTATATGCAGAGTGATAAAAAAAAAAAGAATTCGTAACTTTCAAAATAATACTCGATAAATAATGAAAGAAAATTTTAATAATTAATATATTTAAACAATTTTTTGTTTCGATTAATATATTATTTCTTTAAATAAGATATGAAAAATGATTTGAATTTCTTTAGAGATTTCTCGAAAGTAATCTTCAACAAACGAATTGTTGATATGAAGAAGTTATAAATTCTTTTTTTTTTCTTTTATCATCCTTGTATAATCATATTATCACAATTAATTAAACTTTAACTTGATTTAAGTAGCGATATCTGATTGTTTGTAGATGCAAATTACCTTTTGAGTTGTGTCAGAGATGATACGTTGAAACTCATCGATCTGCGGATGAAGAAGATCATTGGATCATTTAGGTAAGTGGTTTTTATAGAAAAATTTTATAGATGTTAAGATAAAAACAGATTTTTATTTTTTACTTATTTTATATTTCGTAGTAATAACTTAATAAATTCTTTTTAGCCAATTGTGGATCATTTATAATTAAAATTACTATATTTTAAATAATTTATATATTTATTATACTACTGATTTTTATCATAAATGACGATAAAACAAAATATTAGAAAAAAAAGGAAAATTAATTTTAATAAATAATTATTTTTTAATCGTTCAAGATTATTAGTCTTTCAAAAGTTTCATTGATAAAATATTTAAAATTAACTTTGTAATAATTATTGAAGTGAAATTACTTTTATTTTTAGCGCCGATGGGTTTAAAGTCGGTTTCGACTGGACACGAGCCACTTTTAGTCCAGATGGTCAGTACATAGCGGTTGGTTCTTCAGACGGGTCCGTTTTCATTTGGTCTGTCGCCACTAACACGATTGAGACTGTGTTGAAAAACCATTCGTAAGTATCTCTCCTTATTAATTACTAGAATTTATAAAAATTACGATTTTCATATTTTTCCATAATTATAATTTATAATTATATTATTTTCCAATAATTATAATTTATAATTATTGAAAATATGTAGATATTTTTGAAAAAGTTAAGAGATTAACATGTATTTTATTAGGAAAACAAAAATAATTACTTACATATATTTGTTTTCATTATAATATTCCAATTACCATAATTTATATTTAAAATACCTATTTAAATTAATATTTAATCAATACATAAGCCATTAATTCTACTATTAAATTAGGTCATTGTATTTAATCTTAAAAGCAATATAATTTACAGTTAAAATTATTCAATTCCAACCAATTAAAAAAAATCATTCGAACAAACGAATCTTCTTTAACACCGATGAAAAAAAATAATCTTACATACAAATTAATAAATTATATTACAATTAAAGAAGATTAAAATCCTCCAATATTTTGCGTATCGTATAAAATTAATTAATCAATTCGCGAAATACGATGAGTTTACAAAATTCCATTATCGATATATATTAAGCATTAAAATTTACCATCCCCCGCAAAACTTTGCGCATAAAAGCGTCAAACCGATCATAATTGTAGCAAGCATCTTCGAGTGCTTTGCACATGTGCGGAAACTTCGTCGTATACGTTCTATAATTCGTGCGCTCACATCGTACCTAACCTAAAGTGGAAAGGCGCGCAAAAATATTTCGGCGTGACCCGATTTCCTCCTCCAAGCTTTCCACTTATATATATGTATCCATGGACACGCCCGCCTATTCCACCGTATATCCTGCGCACATAATATTTTTATACATGCATATGTATATATATATATATATATATATAATATAGATATATGTATATAAGATACATGGCGATATCGCAAATTTATACGATAGTTTAGATGCCAGCAACTTCTTCGAGCCACAGTGTCGCAATTCAAACTGTCGCATCGAACGTTTCGTTTAAGGCGCAAATGTAAACGAGCTGCGTAAGATTCATTTCTTGTATAATCAAATATTATTGCGGTACAAACGGATTTTTGAAACGCGTTCAAATTATTTTGAATAAGGTTTTATCAAACAGTTTTATCTTTAATCTCGAGAAAAATTTTGTCGATATTATTTTGAATTTAATATTTTAATACGTATAAACATTCGAATTCGATTTTGGCATATTCTACAATTTTTTTATTATCAAAATTTTCGAAATTTTTTCAGTAAAAATAGTTATTTTTTTTTTTCTTTGACAATGTTAATATTGACAAAATTATTCATAATCGAATGGACGAAAGTGTCTTTAAACTCTAAGAACTTTTCGACGATGAACGAACGTAATCTTCTTCATCGATTTTCAGAAATATTTTTCCAACGATACTAACATTTATGAAAATTTATCTTAAAAACACTTAAAAATATATATAAAAAATTTTATTTTGATTCAATATTATGAAAAGCAACGTATATAACAACTTCTTCGATTATTATACCATTCACCTTTTCGCCCACATTCTCACCCCCTCGACGAAACAATATTACATGCGTTGAAACACCGCGAATAAGAATTCATCATTTTTACACTCCCCTTTCCCTCTTTTTCACCTATCATCATAACATTTCACCATCCAAAAAAAAAAAAAAAAGAAATCCTCCAACCGTTCTTCATCTCCGCCCCCTACATATCAACCAACATTTTCATCATCAAAACCGAGATGATACAATCTGAACGATATCGCGACGACATCATCATCGAGCCCAAGTTTCGAGAGAATAACACTCTCCCCTCTCTACAAATCGCTCTCTCGACAATGGAGACGATGAAGAAAGTGTGGTGAGCGAAAAGTAGCTAAACCACCCTCTCCTCTCATTCACCGCCCTCTCAGTCATCGCGCGCACCGGTGCGATCGTTTTCACTCGAATTTCACGGTAGATACATCCGTTCCACAATTATCCCTCCCAGTCGTTGACCGCCTCGCCCCCTCGAGTTTCCCAAGGACGCTGTGTCGGATCCCCCTCGCGGTGGAGGAGGATCCCCTTTCCACGGGAGAGGCGGGCGGTTGTTGCGCCCGGCGTGCACCTAAGTACCGGTCGTATCGAAAAATAGCTTCGAGCACCGGTCACGTAGAGGAGAGCCTGGTCCCTGAAGCTGGAGCTGGAGCTGGCCAGCGTGCGTGATCCCGCCGTTGTGTACGCGCACGTTTCACTGTTATTACTTTCACCCGTCGAAGGGGAGCACCTCTCTCCTCCACCCTTCGGTCCTCATCACCCCCTCCCCCCCCCTCATCCTATCCTGCCCCACACACGGGAAAATATTTCCCATGATCGTTCGACGATACGGAGCCGAGATCGTGTAATTCATACGTTGCGCCGCCCAACGAATCCCTGAGACTAACTTAATAACCGCCTCGCCCTCTCTCCACATACACACACATACGCATACGATCCCTCCCTTCCTCCCTCGATCGACAACTCACAACTTGGAAACGTAACCACCGATATACCGATATTTAATCGGCGCGCCCCTCGAAACTGCGGATGTGCACACTGATGCCGGGGATACGTACGTATCGAGTCGGATTAACGCGCGAGATTCGTGGAGGAACAGATTCGTGGCACGCAAGCAAGCATGTATGATATGCAACTGCGAGTTAACAGATTACCGAGCCGCAATCCTTTCCCTTACGGAATCGGATTTCTTTGCAGAGGCGTTGATTTCTTCGAGGGGGTAGAAAAATTGTTGAGGAGGCAGGCGATCTTTTTCTTCTTGATGTTCGATCGCCGGAAATTGTGCATCATCGTTCACCGTCCAACCTTTTTCGAATAAATCGAAAATTAATAAATTCCTACAATGCAAGAATGAAGAAGGAATGTAAACATTTGGAAACGGATAATACCTCACTTTTTGCGTGAATCGTGCAACGTCAAAAATTAATAAGAAACATTAATGGCTAGATCTGGAAATATCGAGGAAAAATTGTTCCATCGATCGATCGTCCTCAGCCAAGTGTGTTTTATTCCAAGGAAAATAATAATCGTTAACTGTATACCAGAATGCGGAAAATGGGAGGAAGTGTTCTGCTTTGCACAATGGTTTTTCCCACGTGGGTACCCTCGAGGAGTCGAGGGGAATAAAAGCTATCATTCCATGCCGGCCTAGCGATACCTTGATTTGTGTAACTTGTTATTAATAAATAAGTGCGTACCGAGGCGTGGTAACAGGCGCGGGTTATTATTCTTTTCAGCGGTAACTGACAAGTAACAGCATCTCATAAACATTACTGCGCCATATTTCAGTCACGCACGCATTTATGGCGATTTTGTCTTGCACTTTACGAGTTTCGATGGCTTACCGCGATAGTTAGAGGGGTATAACTGGACCCCTAAGGAAGTGGTTCGATTAGTACGTTTCATGGTCTTTTTTTTTTTTTTTTTTTTTTTGCGTTTCAAGTGTTCTCTTCGAACCGATCTTATCGCAGGTGTAAGGAAGGATGCTACGAAAGGACACATGCCTCTGTTCAAAATTCGCGCCAATTCTCGAAACGGGAAATTATTATTGATTCCCATGATTTTATTGAGGAAGGGAAACACGATTAACCGTGTGAAGTGTTGAAAAGAGTTAACGTTTCAGTAGTTGGGTCACTGTGAATAAATTACAATGTCTATTTCTGTGCAAGGAATTTGGAAAATATGAATAAATGATGCTCGAAGCGATGTATAAATCAACGGTTCGTTTAATATCAAACGAATGTTACCGAGATACCACGCAAGATGTTTCGAATGCATTGGATAGATGGAACACATATTGGAATGTGACGCGAAGAAGTTGATTTTTTTCAACGATTTACTTCGAAGTTCTACCGTTATTATCGCCACAGGACATAGTTTTCTATATTTACCACGTATTCATAAATTGCCGCATAACCTGAAAATGATAAAATTGGTTAATACAAGGTATGCGATATATGAATAATGCCACACCCTTGTGGCAGATTAGTTAGAAATTTTCACTTGTACAGGTTTTGAAATTAAATTGTATGGACGACGAAGTAAATTATATTGATATTGGAAGCAATGTGAGAAAAATACACAAAATTGAATGAAATTAAAAATTACATACAAGGAATAAAGTAAAGTTAAAGTCTAGATTTTAGATAAATTTGAAGCGACGAATTACTTCAACTATCTCAAGTAATTATCTTATTTTAGAAATATTATAGGAATTTCATATTTTATGCTCAAACTTCAAAAATTAGAATTCGTGATTACCTCTGGTGGGACTCGAACCCACAATCCCCGGTTTAGGAGACCGATGCCTTATCCATTAGGCCACAGAGGCTGTTGCCAATTATTATTCAAATTATTTAAACGTTGTTGATAAATATCAACAACGTATAAATAAAATTTAAAATTATTCAAGAAAATATTGGAAGAAAATTTTCAACGAATGATTCTCAGACAGATTTCGATGAAAATTTAATATCATAGTCGATATTAATCGTGTACATAGGATCGAGTTTCTGTCTTTGTACACATGCGTCATCAAACACATAAATAAGAAAATCATTTTAACACTCGTTATTCTCTCTTATTCAACCCTGAGGTCCTTTTAATAAATGTGTTGTTGATAATGCTAAAACTGACAGTAACGAAATGGTCAACGATTTACGGCGATGTTTTACGACTTTGTCGAATAGATATTTACAGATGTCGTAAATTTTAAAACAATAATAATTATTTGATGTATTCGTAACTTTCTTGGATCGATTGTTATTACACTGTCAAATGAAATGTAGCAGTGTGTCGCTCAAAACTGTGTACTTATATACATGTATACAATTCTTTTCTGTTTATTGTACGTAGACATTTTATCCTATTAGATTGTCCAATAAATTTATAATTTTCTCGGAGATGAAAAGAATATTTATACATTTTCCCAAAAATTAGATTTTTCCAAAACATTCGATTTTTGTGACAGATATTTCTCGTTTTTTTTTTTTTTTGTGATAATTAAGTTAAAAAGTGGACGTTTTAAAAAGTGTTTTTGAGCGAAGTGCAAACAGAAACATTCTTGATATCACTTAAAACGTGTTCAAACTTTTAAAGCTTTTCCATTTATTTCAAGTGATTGTTAGAATAGTTTGTGGAGAACTGTTGGTACTATCGGTCAATTCGCAACATGTTGGATTGTTTGGTTTTAAATTAAGCAAACGTTTTAGATTTTCATAAAAAAATGTTGAGATGTCGGAACTATTCGTGGTTATCAAGTTTTCGTTTCATAGTTCTCAATTCAAACAAAAAAAAAAAGGAAAAAAAAAGAGGAAGAAAATTTGAATCAGTATCTGAAAACTTCAAACATGAAGCCATTCAATTTTTTTCTGTTTTTAATTAAATCTGTTTATTAGAAAAATGATGTTATTCCGTTTCTTTTTATGTTCAAATATTTAAAATTTATTTGCATTTGATTCAGACATAATATTAAAAAAAAAAAATTAATAATATTTTATTCAAGTTAAATCTTACTTCAAATCAAGAAATAAAATTTACTTATTACTTATTGTTTTTTACATTCCAAAATTTCTTCAACTTAGATAACTACCATTAAATAATTACTCAATACTATCATTCGCTTCTTATCTTTAATTACACACATAAATCCTCAATTTTCCTATTTCTTTCCAAAAATGGACTCAACTCGCTTGCCAATAAGACAATCATCACACCAATCTATTTCACAACACATTTTATCCGCCCTCCAACCCTTATCCCTCGTCTCTATCGACAGTAACAGTCGAAGAAATCAATATCACCAAGGAATTAAACGCAAACCGTTAGTCGATACGAACGCCGTAATGAAAATTCACCTACCTTCCTCCTCCTCCTCCTTCTTTTCGAAGAAAGACAAACGGTAAACACGTCAGGGTGGAAAAAGAGATTACGCTATACACGAATAGGTGTACAACGTACACGTGTACAAATCCCGGCCATTTCGATGAGTATCAAACGGATTTCATTGTCGCCCCAATGTAACGAAGCATCGTGCCAGATCAATTGCCTCCCTCCTAACACTCGATTTCGTTTTCTGGGCCAATGATCGGATCCGAGCCACCGATATTATGTCATTTATCTTCGTCGTATCTTCGAAAGGCTGGCAAGACGGCCGAGCTCTTTATCTGTTTTTCCCATTTCCCTGCCCTCCTCTTCGCGAAGGAGGGGTCGGCAGCTGGTACGGATATACACGTCAGCCCTCCTCTTCCACCCTCGCTGCCTCATATTTCCATCCCTCCATTCCAACCATTCTTCCCTTTCCTTTTGCTCGTTATATTTTCCCTATTGATGATCAACCCTCGATATAAACCTCCAGTTAGCCCGGTTAGACTATCTTTTTTAACTGGCATCGGGTTAAATCTTTTTTCCTTTTTCCCCCTTTTTTTTTTTTTAACGAGGTAATCGAATAATTGGACGTTTTTGGTTTTTAATACCGCGTGTGCAAACGTGGATTAATTAAGATTAATTTTTAATGCGATTTTAGATCTCTTTCTCTCTCCTTTTTTGAAAATAGTAAAAGTATAATTAATTGATGAAACGCGTCAATACTTTCAGCTAGAGTTATAACGAATAAGAGACAAATTAATCGTAATTATTCCTAGTTTTGGAATAAACGTCTAAAGAAAGAAAATCGTGATCTTACTAAGATTAAGCTGTTTTACATACACACAGTTGTTACTCTTCAAATCTTAGAAAGATCTTCAAGAATCTTCAAGAAGTACCGTGCTCTTTTCTCCGCTTGGATAACAGTTGTTTCTGTTTGCCATACACGGAATTTCTTCGAGGAAGGTATATTAATATTTAATAAATACCGTGAATTAACAACGTATCATAGATACACGTATCTCCCTCTTATCTTTCGCTCAGATACTTAGAACTGCTATAAATCGATAAAAGTTACGGGGCTACTTCACCCCAAGTAACGCCAAAGGGCCCCCCCTCCCCTCCTCGTTTCACTTTATAATTTACCGTAATTTCGGTGTTTTCGAGATAAAAAGTTGCTAAAAAGGCTACTGTTACATGGTTATCTCTATCACGGGCGATGAGGCTAATTTCTATGATACTCGATTCTACAATATCCTCATATTATATTCCTATCAGATTAGCATAAATCTCCCCTTTCGATCCACGTCGTTACATACGTAATAATCAAGTAGGAAGTTTTATTAACCGTCAGATCTTCGCTTCCTGTTAACCCTACCTAAGGATGAAATCTTATGATTGAATTCGTTTCGTCTCTCGTGCTTAAGGAGACTCCGATAACTATAATATTGAAGGAAGTCCTTGTCGTCGTTTGCTTCGTATCTGTAATTATTCCGTATCTATAATATATAAAATGTAATGCAACGGGGGTAAAATGTATTCAAAATTGAAATAAAATGTAATTTTACGTGAGTAACAACGTAAACCGTGTAATCGTAAATCGTGTATCGAATTTTATCTCGTGATTCTTGTGATGTGTTTGAATTTTTTTTATTTTTTTACGCAGGATAATTACGTTTCTACAAAATTTTTTAACTCGTCTTCTCTTTTTAAATCTCAATGATTTCAATCCGCGCAATTTCTCACGAGAATAAAGTTTCTCCGTTATTCGAATTTTATTTGGAATTTTTCTTTCTTTTTTTTACCATTTCTTCAACAAACTGCACCATTCACAACTCAATCCGGGATTTTTCCTCCATTTCGTGTATAAAAAAAAAAAAAAGATAGAAAGAGAAGGGAAAAAGAAACAGGTTGTTAAACAGAAACCGAAACGTTGGCGTATCGCATGTTAAGGAATTAAAAAGAACGCGAGATAAACCGAAAAGTTTCGCCAGTGGATGGTAAACTAACGTGGAAATAATGGAGCAACGTGGATGTATGCACCGCATCGATCTCGCACAAGTATTCAACCATCTACGCTATTCATGCAGCCAACAACTTTAAGGCGAATTTAGACGTGCATCCGGTTGATTCATCCACAGTGAAGGATGTAAAGATTATTTTTATCCGCATTTCATCCAAATTAATCGAATGAACAGGGTAGAACCAATTTCTACTTTCGTAGCGAAGCAACAGTGACAGATGATATTCAACAATCCGTGCAACTGTGCTGGCAAATTTATTTTAACATTTTTCTTAAAATGACAACACCGAAATTAAAACAAACATCCACAAGAAATCATATAAAGAAGATCATATAAAGACGTACCTTTGATTAAATATTATATAAAAGGAATAGAAACGATTCACACAACTGGCTGACATTTTGAGAACTAGTAAATTGAATTCAAATATTTTCATATTCGTTGGGTGGATGAACCATTATCAAAAAGTGTAAATTTGCATCGCCTGAAGTGAAGTGAAACGGTTATTTCGCAAGACGTGCGAAACTTTAAAGGAGGAGGGGCCGTGGAATTTTCCGTTACTAAAATTGGAAAATATTCAATATGGAAGGGAGAGGAGAAGATCGGTCGGCTAGGCGTGAATTCGAATCAAATATGGACCCATAACCGGAGCGAGCGGCGGGTTAAGTAAGGGAGTTTGTGTTATAGAGGGGATTCATTGTCACGATCGTTCCGTTTGATCGTTTATGTACGTAATATGTTTACCTCGCCTTGTGCTTTCGGATTTTGGCCTCTCTGGAACCGGAACCGCTTAAATACACACACAAATACGTGGCCGGCGTAAGGAACTGTATGCGCTCACAGTTACACAGGTTATGTTTGAATGGAAATTCGGCCTCCGTTTCGAATTATGTATGAGAATTATAGAGATATTTGCGGATGATAATTATTCGCTTGGCTCGCGTTAAATTTTGTTTTCGCGGGCAAGATAGGACTCTAGTATTTTCACCAATAATTTTTTCACGATTTTTGAATAATGGAAATAAAATTGTTCTTGTATGTAAAATTCGATCGACAAATTTTATAAATAATTTTTCTTCGAACAATTTAAAAATTTCATAGAAACTATTCTCACAATTCTATTAATAAGAAGTACACCATTCGAGAATGATATAATATATACCTGCGTATTCACACGAAGCAAGAGAAATTTAAAAGAATTCTCTAACAAACATCATTGATCACGCGAGAAATTATTACAACAAAGACGTACATTCTCTTGCTCGTTCCACAGATTCAGCTTCCGAACGCTCATACATAACAATAAAATTCCGAATAAAATCTGTCCCGAGCCATTTCCGCGAGCTTTCAAAGGGATTATATCGATGATTATCAACGCGTGTATATGCGTGCACTGCGTGTATTGACATCAACGAGGAACATCCTGCACACGTGTACCGGATTCTTAGATCTAAGAATTCACCATCTCTCCAAATATAAATCTACCTATCCCTAATAATAACCAATCCCCCCTCCTCCTCCCTCTTTCACGGCTAAAGGGGGATTTATTCAAAAGCTTATTCAAAAGGTGGCTGCCGAAGCAGCGACCGCCTCGTGTGTCGCGTTTTGTGTCGAGGAGGAGGCGACGGTTCCTTCTTTTGCGGCGACGGTTTCGCGTCATTTGGCCGTGAGAACGACGCCGATCTAATCATCGTACGTATTGTCGTCCTACCGGCCGATGCCGTGGCCCTATGTGCGGTTGTACGTCAATGAGCGCGCCATTAGGCGCCACTGTTCGTGGCCGAGCGAGCATTCAGATGCGCGTCGCTCGCGGCCAACGTAGATTGATGGCAGTGATACACACGATTGTCCCGATAAACAGGCGGAATTCCTCGCAGAATTGTCGCTAGACTACTCCTACGCCATCTACGAATCCTCCTCCTCCTCCTCACTTCTTCTTCTTCTTTCGTGCGTGTTAAACACGCGCGGGGGGAGTAATCGGTCGTAGCGACTTATGGGAGGGCGCTGTGTTCGCGAGGATGTTCGTTTGTTCGATTCAATGCCGCGTCGGATCCACTCGATTTCCCTAGCCGTATTTCATTGAGCGTCGGATGTAAGGGAAGATGTTTGGGATGAGAATAATACGGCTATTTTAATACGATTGTAGGAAGAGATATTCCTCGCGACGAGTGTGTTGATGTTGATATTTTTAGGAATATATATATAGAGTGAATTTAAATTTCTTTTTTTTCTTTCTTTCTTGCATGGTGGATCGTTAAATTACAGTTAAGATTACAGTATCGAAGTTGAAGATGATTTGATTTTACATTGGAAAAGAATGTATATTCGGGAAATTTTTATTGTTTGTTGCAAATTGAATGTTGTAAGTAAGTTTTATATATAATATTTAATAGCTCAAAATTAATATTTCGTTGTTACAGCAGAATTGAGAATAATTAAAAATCTGGTTTTCAGAAGTAAGGTTCATTTAAGTTCTTGTTTAAATCTCATTCACGTAAAATTATCTTTCAAAGATACCGAAATATACTGGAATATGGGAAAGCGTGTATATTTAAAGTTCCTAATATTAATACTGTACAATAATAGTAGAATTCATTAATAGAAACATGTTTGAAATTAACGTTTTTTTTTAATATTTAAAATTAACATTTGAATATAGTTCATTTAAATATACATCTACATAAAAAATATGAATGTATTTAATGTCACCATACATTTTCATTCTGATTAAATTACAACGTATAAATATAAATAAATTAGATCCATAAATAGAATTACGAAATTGATTTTTATCATGCTTGTAAAATGAATATTTCCTTTAAAGTAAAATATAATTAAAAATCAATTTGTTGATCAAAATATTCAAATATATTCATACAAATCAAAAAAATTTTATTTGATTTTGTTTAATCGAATATTGTGAAAGACTAATTCTGATTATCTTGAATATCTGTTATTTTTACAATTATGAAAGAAAATTTGTTTAAAAAAAATTAAAATACTACGAAAACGGAATAATTTTCTTTCGTTTATAAATATTCCTAACAAAACGATTTTAATGATCCTTAATACAAATTCATTCTCCTAATAAATAAAAGAAAAATACAACGGAGCTTATATTATAACAGATGTTCTAAATGATATCCATTTTATTAACGATAAAATATATTTTAAAAATAAAAAAAAAAGCACAATTTCTTCCATGAAAATTTAAAATACATTCCATGTCAACATGTTCCCATGCAATGAACGATTACGTTTTACGGTTAGTTGCGTTAAGATTCTCATTTTACTTGTACTGTAAATTTATCGCCTTGAGGCATCGCCTACGTCGACTGTGTCAACAGGTGGTGCTCATCATTTTGCACTGACATATTACAAAGGAGCTGTTAAGTATGATAAAAGACGCATTGCCAAAGAGTAAATTGACCAGCTCCCGCCTGTTAAGTATTTATAAAACAATGTTTCGACAATCTTTCCACGCGATAAATCCTATTTTTCGTTCGATCGTTTTAATAACACGTCTCGACTGTCTTCTGTAAATCAACAAACTTAACAATTACCGATCCCATATGAATTTCACTCCGGCAATAATTTCATCGGCAATAATTCTTTCTTGTAATTAAAATTTACTGTTAAATGTTGAAATGTGAAGATGCTTTTTATTGATTACCTAAATTCATCCCGTAAGAATTATGTTGTTTTGTATTATTATAGTAACAAAATATTTGACAGAAAGATGTAAAGATATACGCATTATCACGTATTATATTTTAATTATAATTTGGAATAAAAAGAATATGGAACCAACAAATAGAAAAAAATATTTTAGAATCACAATATATCGTGATTGATTATTACAATATTTAATAATATTCTTCCGTTTCATATATTAATACCGTAGCATTTGATCTCTCTTGATTTATATCGATCGAATTTTCGTATTCACGAAACAATTGATGTTATTCCAATTGCGTTAATTATTCTCTCGGATGAACGAAAACGCATTTACGTTAAAAAATAGACGACGTTGATCTTCCGATGCTTTTCTTTCCTCCTGCGATCCTCCGGCAGCGATATCCTATTTCTTGCAATTCTGCGCTCCGCATAATCCATCGCCCCAAGGTGAAATCTGAAATCCTGGGTGGTTCTCCTCGCGGATACGTTTCACTTTGCATTTCCCTTCCTCATTCCCTTCTAATTGTTTGCTAGTGGTTTTCGTAGTACGCCATTGTCCGTTGACCTTTATATGATAATCTATGGTGGTTTTATAAAGATCTAACTGTGAAGGATTGTACGTGTCTTTGTTTTGGACATTTCTTTCGCGAGAAAGAAAATTAGAATTTTTTCTTCAATAGCTTGTATTTTCGCATTGGTGATGGTAATTTTTTCCTTCTACAGAAGTTGGTAGATTTTTAAAAATGAATTTTTTTCTGATATCTGATAAGATCATATAAATGAGTTAGAAAAAGCAGCATTGTTTAATAAATTAATCGTAAAATACAATAAAATCCGTAAATTTAAAATCAATAATAAAAAGATAATAATAAAATTTTTACGCGTGAAATTTCGTATTTAATTCTTTTTCAAATCGCGCGAATCCCATCGTTTTACGAATCAACTTGTCTAAAAAAAAATTGTTACTGAAATTATCGCGTGATTCTAAAAAAAAAAAAAGAAAAAAAGAATCTTAAAAAGTTAATCAAACTCCATACTTCATTTATCCCAACGCGATCCAGTTTCTCGCTAAAAAACACTGGCAATTATAGAATAACACTCGGTCCAGTTAAAACGAAGCGATTGGATAATTGTCACGATATTACTTCCCCGTTTCCTTCCATTCGGTTAGACCAACCCCCTTTTTCCCATTTCACCCCGCCGTTTTCTCTCGGTTAAATCGGTATCGCGCTCGCCACACGAGGGAGAGAAGGGGAGGGAGGGAGGGCAACCGAGCCGAAATGCAGCGCAATGAAAGGAAAAGAGAAACAAAGGGAGGATGGAGGTGGAGGGTGAGGTAGACGGTTGGAAATGTCGTTCGAGAAAGCTTATTTCCACGCTCCTTCGGCAAAAATGGATAGGTCCCTTTTATCACGCTCGCAATACACACCACATAGGTGGCTACCTACTCGTAAAGGTATCCAGGAGCCGAGACACTTCGAGAAATATAGCTGTCGCGGTTGGTAGCACTGGCTGCGGGCGGCGACGGCCATCGTTGTGCACGACGGGCGGTCGTCGCGACGCACGTTCCTCGCGAACAACACTTTTTCTCCTTTTCTAACCTATAGTTGTTGTTTCATCCTATAAGAGGCTCCCTTTTTGTCAGTAACACGAAATTTACGTACTCGTGTAGGCATATCCGTGCACAAACGGTTCTATATTTTCTTTTTTAAAAAAAATACGATTTATGGTTTTCGATTTTTGCTTAACAATATTTTCATATTTTTTTGATTTTCAAAAAATTTTGGATTTAGTTTCGTTTCGTCAATCTATGTTCAATTGAATCTTGTTCAATATTTTTATTAGGGATTATATTTTGTAATTGGAAAAGAAAATGAACAGATTGTAGTTCCAGTCTCAATGAAAGAAAATGTATGAAATATGTAAAATCAGAAATATGAATGTCTATAGTATTTCTTTTGTGAATCTTATTTAAAGAATAATTGCAATTGCAGACTCAATTGTATATATGATATTTATATATATAAAATTATATGATAATTTGAATTACAATAATTGAATTCACAAGTTATATTAAATTTAATATTAATTTTGATTAGACTTGTCCTTTTAACTACATTTTTTATTTTATTACTTAAGAAATTATAAATCTAAAATTTTAATCAGTATATTGTATATTTTAAAAATGATTCTTCTATCTAAATTTTTATTATATCTTAAATTATTATTAAAATTATTGACATAAAACGGAATGGCTACTCGAAAAAATGAAGTGATTTTTAAAAAATAATAAATTAATTAAATATCTTAAGATCTATCTAATTTTAAACAGGTTTTTCTTACACAAGAAATTTAACTTGGCTCTGTAAATATAAAAGTCTGGTGCCAAGCTTAAGCCTGTGATCCAACAGAGATATCGGTTACTTAAAAACTCCTCAACATGTTTTCTAAAATGTGATAACCTTTCATCGTGTTGAATTAAATACCTTCAAACTTCAACATCTTCTATAGTAAATTCAACAAGTTTTCTTAAAAAAGTTAAATTGGTTATCGACGTGACATATTTTCTTGTACAATAAATTAATTCGTGATCGTTGAAAGATATTAAAATTGAAAAGCATTTAATTTTTCAGCTTTATTAATTAAATAATGTTTATTTATTCTTTAGTACAATACCGAAATTTTATAACCCAAGCAAAAAATTATTCACGTTTTTCAATATAATATAATATTCTTTTAAAAGTGATCGTACAAACGTTATAAATAAAATTCTGAGTAAAGAAATTTATTTCCAATAATTTTCGTATTAATTTTATTCTTTTCCTTTTATTATTTACGATACGAATATTGAAAATAGCAATACAAATAGATGACAACGATATTAAATCGACTGACAACGTACATAAAAACCATATGTATTACAAATTAATATTGATTTATTTAAAATGAGATTTGAAACGAAGAGAAGAAAAATATTCTTAATTTTTGTTTCTATACAATTTCTATTAAAAATTCTATTTATAACAATTTATTTATAATTTCCTTATTGAATACATTTTAATAATTCATAATATTCAATATTATTTAATGAAAAATATATTTGAAATTGATAAATATTCTTTACTCTTTTTTCAAGCAGCGTGTTATTTATGCATAAATAAAATATATAAAAGTGTATGCAAAAAGGAATGGTGTGGATGTCGTCAAAAAATAGCGTACCGAAATGTTTTTCTGTTGGTCAGTTTTTCTACGTTGCAACATCAATCCATCATATTGCAAGTGACCTGGTTTAGTATGCAGAATGTTGTCAGCAACTGAACTCGAAATTTTTACTTTGACTAGAGCTTTGTGACTTTTTAACAGCTTAATCATAAGTTCAGGATAAAAAAAAAAAAGATATATACGCGAGAATATTTACAAAGAAAATTATAAAGAATTCTCTTATTTTAATATAATTAAGATATTAAAATAAATGCTCATTGCACAATTTTATTTAATTCGTTAACGAATTAAACACAGCGAGAGGAAATCATAAATATTTCAAAAGTAATTTATGTTCCTACAAAATGAAAAGTCATCTTAAATTTTTTAAATCAAAATACAAGGCATTCCTGTATTCGTGATGCAATTAAGAAGAGAGTAATTTTATTTATAAAAGAATAAATCGAAAATGTAGGATGAAATTTTGTTTAGGTCAAGGCTTGTTTTCGAGAGGATTTAATGTGTTTAATTTTTAAATTTTTGTCGAGTTTGATTTTTTGAGGATTTGAGTAATAAAATGAATATATTCTATTTCACATTTAATATTTATTCTTACACGTGGAACATTTTCGTTATTCATTTCGATTATTCATTTATATCTACTCAAGAATTAATCAAATTTACGTGTATTTAATAAATTTTTAAATTTCTTTTTACTTCAAAATGAGACCTTAAATTAAAAATTATCGTTACATCTTATTCATCTCTGATTTGCTTTTTAAAATTCCCTTTCATAATCATATTATATTAAAAAAAAAAAATTCGACTCAGCAAATTTCATTCTTTAATAAAAATTTGTAAGTAAACTAGTTTTTATAACAAAAAAACGAAAGAACTCAAAATTTCTGTATTTGAACAAATAATAATTGAAACCTCACTTATTCCAGTCTACATTCTACATCATAAAGAGCAGAAATTTCCTCCTAACATCGAGATCAAAAAAATAATCGACCTGTACGTATATATATTTTTCACAATATTGTAAAAAAAATTTAAATTATCAAAAAAATATATATGTCAAATTTACCAAGTAATATAATCGAACATATACAAACAAACTACTTTTTAACTTAATATACATACATATCTCTATCTCAGATATAACTCAAATATTCCATAAATTTCCAAATGTAATGAATGTAAACTTTTTTTAATCATATTTTCACGAATCAAATTTCTCTTTAACACGTCATTTCCGCTTGATCTTTACAGTATATCTTTACAGTATATCCCAAAATACACAACACATTTTATGCGTTCCCCGCCAAAGTTTTACTCGAGACGCAAAAGGTATGTCATTTTCACCACGTTTGTCCTCGCATAGAAACACCCTTTTACGATTCCACGGAGCCCCGTGAATCACCCTTGGGAATTCAGGTTTTATAGACCTTTTGCTGCATGGGCGAAGCCGCTCCGGCCAGAAAATTACGCGCCACCGTGTATTTCCACATTCAAATGAAATCTTTAGCGGTTTGCGCCATCCCAGATTTCCACGTTCAGGGTGGCGCGTTAAACGTGGCCGCTTTTAACAATTTCGAAACCTTTTGATTTTTAAGAATAAAAGTTTTCTTAAAAGATAGGGAAGAAGAATATCGTATCGTATGTGTAGAGTTAATAACATCTTTATAGAGGATTTATATTATCTAGATATTGAAAGTTATATTTATTCTTTTTCCAAGAAATGGAATGATATATCTTTTTTTTTTTTCTTTACGATATGATAGAGATTTTTTTCGGTGGATATATAAAGTTGTAAGTGTGTAATAAGAAAGACACTCTTTTGCCGTGATAAATGATCCACGTTGTATTCTGAGATGTGAGATTATATATATAGAATTATTTGGTTTAGATAAGACTAGCGAAAATTTAAAAAAAAAAAAAAAAATTTTAAGCAGATTTTTAAATAGGTTAATCCTATTTTATTTTCCTCCAATAAATGTATATATAATCTAAAAAAATTTATATTTCAATGTTAATATTAAGAACAATGTTAACATTGATTTTATCACCCATAATAAAGTATTAAAAATGGAACAAGGATTGAAAAATACATAACATTAAAAAAAATCTACATTAAAATAATATAGTAACAAGTTCTGAGATAATTACATTTAAAAGTTTAAATGTAAAGTTATCTTGAATATACATATTCCAATTTTTACACAAATATTAAATCTGAATACGAATTTACTCTAGAATTAAATTTGCATATACACTCGAATACATAAAAGAAATTAAACGAGTATTCAATTTCTGTTTGAACAATTATTATTATAGACATCCTATATATCCATATCTCTGATTACTACCAACGTAAAATAAAAAAAAACAATATAGAGAATAATAATTATAATTTAATTCTAATTCCAATTATTCGTATCTAGTTCAAACAATTAAAAGTAATCTCCCTTTAATCTCCCTTATTATTCTATTACACGTTATTCGTTTAATCCACCCGATAATTATTACCATCCCTAAACCAGTTCGTCTTTGCGTGTACAAATAAAAACCTATATTGGATCTTGTGAAAATCTCCCTCCCCATTCCCCTTCCATTTTTCCATTCGCCACAAGGCAGAGCGGTACAGGAACAATGATATTCAGTCATCCTAATTAAGACCGTGTCCTTCATCGCATTATGTCGATTCACAGTTGTCGGATCGAAACGGAGTTTCCACGACAATCCCCCGCCACGTATTTACCGCGCAAAAAACAATAGGAACGAGAAAACAGAGGAAAACGGCCACGGTATGACCGGCCAACTCGAATCAACTGTGTCCGACATGCTTTCTCGCGGGTTCACGGACAAAATGGCGAGATGCTCGGTGGTGGGTTTGCTCACATGGGAAAGCTCCGTGATCTTTTGCAACAGTTAGTCGGTGGTCGATTAATTCGTACGACCCATTACGATTCGAAAATACGTTCTCTCCATAATTGATCTCGAATTTCAATAACTGGGGAGGGATCTTTTAACGCCTTTCAGAGCGTAGTAGTAATCAGAGCTTGAGATTCCCTTTTGCTCTCGCATTGTCGATCTTGCTTTTCTTTGTTGTTTTTTTTTTTTTTCTTTTTCTTCTCTTTGCCGTGTCGAAACTTTCAGTAGGATTTAACGAGAGCTGTTACGATATTATTACGTAGCATAATGCGACGCTGCATTGACTCTGCTCCATTGTTTCGATATCCTTGTGATGCGATTTGATTCGACTTGTTTAAAGTACGAAAATATATATAATTCAATTTATCGTTAAGCTAAATATCACTTAAATATTATTTTATCAATTGTTTTGTTATGAAGAAATAAATTGTGTAAGGGGAATTAATAATTGTAATTATTTTAACTTGACTTTTTTATATTGTAATTCTATGATTGTATTTTTGAAAACGTTAAAGATAAAATTTACTTACAAAAAAAAAAAAAAAAAAAAAGGAAACTATTAATAACGAAAATAATTACGATAAATCAGCTTGTACCAAAAATTAATTACTGTGGCTCTAGGTAACAGAATAATGTAGTATAGAGTTATAGTGTATGGAGTATATGTGTTAACGTATATAGACTATAATTAACATTCTAAACGTTATTCCTCTTCCCATTAGCTACGAAATTGAATTCGAATTTATTAAAAATTCATTCATTTTTACATGAATTTCGAAATACAGTTTCCATTTTTCTTTTTTTTTTTTTTTCAAAATTTATTCTTCGCAAAATGCAAATCGAGCCACAACGAAATACACACAACGAAAACAATGAAAACAAAGCTACAAGAAACAGAGTAATCTAATTGATCTGTTACACCTTTCAGAGCTGTGGTGACAGCAGTTTCTTGGCATCCGCACGGCACCTATTTCGCATCTGTGGACCGTGCAAAAACTGTGACAATATGGGGCGACCATGTTTAACAGGACAAACAATCCCAGGATAGACGATTGTTTCGCGTAACGAAGGTCAGCTTGTTCTTTCGTTTCGAGAATGAACTTTCGTCGAATCGAGAAATGTAAAATCCCCGAGCGTGGCGCGCAGCTCCATAGAAGGAGAGGTCGAGAGCACAAAGGACAGACCGGTGCGGGATACTGAAAAATCAGCGGGTTGTGGGCGCACGGGTTTGTAAAGAAATAACCATTTCCAGAGATTGTACAAAGCGTGGCTACCGCGATGAACAAATTCACCCACGGTGGATTATTATTGTACATAAAACTGCACTGATTGTTGCCCTCCCCAAGGTTGTAAAGATCTCCCCCCTTCCCCTCCCCCCTCCCTCCCCCTTTTTTTAGGGTAATACCGGCGCCCCACAACCCTCTCCTCCTCACTTCGAACCACGTTTCGAACAGATTATCGTAGTTATCCCCTTTTTTCGAGATTCGCTAGAATACACTCCTTTTACTTCTAAGAGACTATTTTTCAATCGTTTCAATCGTCTGTGTCGGTAGACGAGATCGCTCCTGTTGGAT
Organism: Apis laboriosa; assembly: GCF_014066325.1. Lineage (NCBI taxonomy): Eukaryota > Metazoa > Arthropoda > Insecta > Hymenoptera > Apidae > Apis > Apis laboriosa. The sequence goes on from NW_025222420.1 coordinate 553,810, forward strand.
TACTTTTCGCGAGAAACTATAAAACACGGTTGCTTCTTCTTTCTTTCTCATCTGGCTCGACACAATTTCGACACTCGTCGTGAGATCGTCTTTCAATTTCTTCTCGTTTGTTTCTATGCGAGCTTTTCCTTTTTTTCTTTTGACATGATTCGTGAGAAATACTTTTTCATTGATATTTGAACGTTTATTTTTATTATGTAAGTTATTTCCAATAACTCGACAATGGTTTCTTTTTTCGGTGCAGTTTAGCAAGAAACGATATTAAATTAGAGAATTAACAAGTCGATTAGATTACAGATTATTATTACAGTTTTAGTAATTATACGGAATATATTTATCGTTATTCTATATCATATTGTATATACGATGCAATCAATTTTATTCGATAAGAAATTTTCAATAAGAATGAACTATTAACAGGTTATTTTTATGAAGTATTTATATTAAAATTGAAATTCAAAAAAAATTTATACTTTTTCTTTGGTTTACATTTTCACGAGGAGTCACTCTTTGCCCAGTGAATAACGGCGAGTCACTCTGTATATTAAATAGAATAATCAAATGATTCGATACGAGTCTCTATAAATGATTTTATTTTTAAACGGAATCAGAGAAAATCTCGGTATTAAAAAAAAAAAAAAAAAAATTAGATAGATAGAATTCTGATATTAGAATATTCTGTGTATAAAATGTATAAAATTTTATAAACGATGTAATATTAGCGTGTAAGTATTACAAAAGATTTGTACAATGAAGAAACGAGAAGAAACTTTTAAAATGATCTAACGGAAAAATATTGCCCGATTGAACGAAAAATTCTGATTCGTTTATAACCGATCTTGATGATTAATCACACGGGTCACGAGCAATGTTTTCTATGTTACTATCTCGATGTGGAAAATGAAAAAAAAAAAAAAAAAAAAAAAAAAANAAAGAAAAAATCTATCCGTGTGTGAGTCGGTCCATAGAACAAGTTTGTTAATTGCCGAAGCAACCGTGAAATCGAGTCTACTCGAAGTTCTCCAACGTCAGCGAGTTTTGAACGTTTTTATCGTAAGTCTGATATAGGGCGGAAGTGGATGTACTCGTTTTAAACGGAGAAGCACAATAAAGTTCTAATACTGATACTGAGTAAATTGCATTATACAAAGTTTGATCGACGATTACGTGACGAATAATATATACTTTCTCTCGACTTTATATTTCTTTTTACTCTTTTTTTTTTTTTTTTTTTTTTTTTTNTTTTTTTTTTTTTTTTTTTTTTTAAATGAATAATTAACCCATCCGTAATACGAGACATTTCACGCTCGATATGATATGATTACGTATGATTGATAAATTTCGAACTCGTGATATTTAATAATAGCTCGTTCAATGTTTAAATATTTTAGCTCAAGATAAGGAGTTATTAATAAAATTATTAAATATCGATGCGAATAGACTGATATCTTGCGAGCTTCTTACGCATTGCAGTTCACGGTTTTAAATATAAATTTAATAATCCATAACAGAGCTTTTTGGTATTCTGGTTGATATTACACTTGATTTATTTCGAAAAGATATGACGATCTTTATGTATTCCTTTTAAACAAGGAATTGCCTTGTTCATTTCTTCTTTTTTTTTTTTTTACAGCAATTATTGAAAATCGATCAGTGTCTGAATTGTTTTGTATTAAGTGTTATAACAATAAGAATTTCAATTATATTCAAAATTCATATTTTTGAATTAGTAACGTAATATTCGTATCCTTAAAATTTTTTCCCTTAATTATGTGTCACATTTTCTTTCTCAAAAATTGTATACGTTTAAATGTTTTAAATATCATACTTTTTTCTGTCTATTATAATATATAATTTTTTTTTTAAATGTTCAATTATAAACTCATTAATATTAATATAGTAATAATCTAAGATAAAATATTGTTAACATTAATACTAATCTAATATTAAGTAATATAATATTAACTTAATTATTAATTTTTGGTAGCTAATAGTTTTACAATTATTATTAGTGCTGCCAATTTTTAATTCTGCTCAAAAATTGCTATTTTTCATTATATATAAAATTTATAATATAATAGATATTCTCTATTATAACTATACTAATAATCATAATAAATAATAAAAAATAAAAAAATTATTTTTAATATTACAATTTCTAATTATAATTTTATTTGAAAATAAGACTATAACTAAAGAAAAAGAATGATTGTTAAATATCATTCGTTAAAAATAAAAAAAATAAAAAACGTAATAATACAATCAGTGTAAACAAAATCTGTCTTTCTAACAATTTATTTATTATTTCTAACAATTTTTTTTCCCAATTTCAGGAATATCTCTTAAATATCTCTTAAATATTCCTGAACAATTACTTTTCATTAATTTTTTTTTAAATCTATGAAATACTTATGCCTTTTTTACTTTTGAATATATTTAGTTTTTTTTATTTTTTTTTCTTTTTTATTTTATATTATATATCCCCTTTTAAAAATCTTTCTATTTTCTTCACGGTATAGAAAATGTTATAAAACAGTGGACCTAATAAAGATAACTTTGAAAAATATACCTCATCGATTTTTAGAAAAGAATTTCCAAATAAAAGAATTCTCATGTAATTCAAAATTTCATCACTGAAATATATTCTTAATTTTGATAAGCACGTAAAAATCTATTACATCTTTAACTTATTCATCCTATTAAAAAATGCATAAAAATTATAATATTTTCATGAATAGAATCGAAATCGTGATATATGTAATTTTTATCAAAAATAATTGAGAGATTGTGTTCGATTTCGATATTTATCATAATTATTCACTAAAATATGAGAATTTAATGCAGTAATTAAAATGTATAACGAGAGGCTATATTTTTAAATATTAAGGGCTCTATTTAGATTAATAAAACTTTATACAAATTACACCGAGTTCGAAAGAAATTGTTTATGTATAATTTCACGTGAAATGTCTCATACATCGTATCTTCTATAATTTTCGTTTATTATTCACTATGGGAAAAAAAATTTGTGCTGAATTTTACATATTATATATCCACTTATATCTCTTAGTTTGTGCACAATTTAATAACAGATGGCCACAACGCCATATTGCACAATAGTTGTTAAGCGAATGCTTTCTAGGAATACAGGGCCAAGATCGAAGGGCTCTAAGTGTAAGTATAGAAATTTATGACAATGTTTGTCAATAATATGCGAAAATGCCAACGTGTATAGTTTTTCATATTTTTGATACGTGTTTTTGTTAATTCGAATACACAACAAGCACACAAGACACTGATACATCATGATCATAAATTTCTTTGCGGCCTTGTTTTATATTTCATCAGCTTTTGTATGAGATATTTGAAGACAACAGGAGGAAAACTTGATAATATAACCATTTGTCCATTTTCTATTTTTTTATGTGATTTAATAATTAAAAAGGGCGCTTTAATGATAAAAATGCAAAAAAAAGAAAAGAAATGAAAATTTCAAGGTATAATGATATGAATTAGGGATGGATCACTCGAAACTCTTCGAAATTCAAAAAGATTCGTATTTCTCGAATCTTTGAAATATTTTGCTATTTTTGTAATTCGAAATTCTCGAAATCCAGGTAATAATTGTATAAAACTTACATTTAAGCTGATAACGATTTTGAAAAATTCTAAATATTTGTTAAAATTTAAATATGTAGCAAAATATAATAATAAAATAAAAGTGCCCGATTAACTGTCGCGGAATCTCTATGGAAACTCTGAAGGCGTATATAAAAACTTAAGATATCATAAAAGAGACAAGAATACTTTTCTATCTCAGTAGGAAATATTTTTCTCTCTCCACGTTTCCACGATCCAGTGAAACGAAATAAAAATAATTTTCGAAACTGTTGTAAATACTTTTTAAAAATAATAATAATAATAATAATAATAATAATAATAATAATAATAATAATAATAATAAATATCCTAGGTTTCGAGAATTTTGAGATCCCATAAAATCTTACGAATCTCAAAATCTCAATGTTTCGATTCATCTCTGATTTAAATCATATCCGTTTAATGTAATAATTTGACAAGTCCAACTTTAAATATCTTATTATGTAAAAATTGGAAAATGTGATTCATCAAGTTTCACTCTTGTGGTCTATATTTTAACACATTTTTCCCTCTCAGAGTCCTTTGATCATCATTTAGCGTAAGCTTATGATTAACAAAATTAAGGAAACGATACGTTTTGTGGATAAGTTAAATGTTACATATGGATTTTGGTATATATATATATATATATATATATTGAATAATTACGATTAGTATTTCTTTATTATAAAGGAAACCGATATATTATAATTAAATGATATTATTTTTAGCATTTAAGTTTTGTAAACTGTAAATCATCACTGGTATTCAAGCATAGAATTAATTACAATATATAATTGTTGTAACATCATCGGTTTATCCAATTGAGGATTTAGAGATTTCGTTTAATAATTAAATGAACAGTGATTCGTCTTGTTTGTACACGATTAATCATCTCATTGATCTCAAAAGTAGAATTTAATAAAATATATAGATCGATTGTGTTTTGCTCCACTAATAGACTAATATCTTTCTTTTTTTTTTATATATATTATACGTAAACCGATGAGGATTATAATATCGTTTGTAGAGTATAATCTGAATGTAAGTTTGTTCTTTAATGCAAATTAAATTGCGTCCAACTTGTTACATAATTCTTTCCCCGTTATATGAACAATATGAACATAAATCTATACCGTTATTCTATTTTACATTTATTTCAGCGGAGACATTGTATACACTGTTCGCAATATATTATATATATATTAAACGTTTTCTTCTTGTATTTTTTAAAAAGTGGTACACATTTTTAATCAAACCCATGTATACCTATTTGTTAATTCTTAGACTGTTGATTAATTGACAATGATGTGATTGGTTGATCTTAATCATTTATGATCTACATTGGAATGAAATTCCAAGAATATTTTTTCAAAAATTGTCAAAAGAATTACACTAAAAGAATTTATATGTAAAATATAATTAAAGAAAAAATAATTAATTAATTTTTTAATGACTCTTGATTAATTTCACATTATATTAAAAAGATCATCACAATTTTATAATTTTTTTTAATAACACTAGCACTTGTGTAATAGCGTGGAATAAATATTTTGTTAAAAAAAATTTCTATTTATCGAAGAAGAATTAAAAACTTTAAAAATTTTAAGTGAAAGATTTTTTTTTTAATTCTCACAATTTTAAAATAAATTCAATAATTGATAAAATGTACTTTAATCCTTTTTTAAGTTTTACTATTTTACTTATTGACAATTAAACAAAATGAATAACATTACAAAATTTTATTTAATACTTCGTATTCATATACGTATTAAGTTTCGCATCAATTGAATGTTTCCTTTTTTTTTAATATTTAAATATTTATTTATTTTATAATAACAAAATTTGATTTAAAAAAAAATGTTCTATCCTCATTCTTGAGTTTTAGTTTTTCCCCAACTTGGTATTCGAATAGCGCGAAAGAGATTTCTTTGTTATGAACGACAAAGATTCGCGAAAAGAGTTTTTATTCGAAGATGTTTCTGGATAAGTAGCAAAGATCTGAGTGTACCGCATACCTTCTTCCTTTTAAAAATTCCAAATGCACCATCTGTACTCGGAGAAAACTTTGATTTACCACGAAATGAAAGGTTCTTTCATATTAAAGAGACAAGCCATCATACTTTATCTTTTGTTTTTTTCCTTTCTCTCCTTTTTAAAATAAGCAACCAACATTTAAAATAGACCATCGTTTGTAGTCGACGTTCTCGTGTTTTCTAACAAAAGAGTGTTTCTTACAAATTATAAAACTTTGAAAATCCATGCTATAAAAGACGTTTACAAAAGAAATACAGTCATTTTTTTCCTTTCTTCTATTTTTTTCCTTTTTTTTTTTCTTTTTTTAATGTTGTTTGAACTGTCTTAATGTAATCTAATTATTGGATGAAAACTACAGATTTATGTAAGTAAATGTCTTTTTCATGGAATGATTTTTATTTTTATTATACAATTTGTTGTAAAGTGTAATAAATGTGTTAAAATAAATTTCCTATATTACTTTATCTTGACTAATATCATTTGTATCTATTTTTTATTATATTACTATTTTATTTATTATTTCAAAAAAATAAAGATTTTTTTCTATATAGTATTTCTATTATTTTCTATTTTCTATTATCCTTTCCTTCTTTATTTTTCTTTTATCCAGATCAAAGTATATTCTTTTTATATACTTTTCTAATTCTCATTTCTGTGAAATGAAATTTTATTTTATTAATTTTATTTAACCTTTATTAATTGAAATAATTAAACACTTGATAGATAAATAATTCACAAATAAATTTATTTTATACACATAGTTGTTTTTCATTTTGTTCAAATATTTTATTTAAATATTTTTCCTCTCTATTTGTTCTTCTTTTTTTTTTTATTTCATGTTAATAAAAAGTATCCAATCCTTATTTCCAATAAAACGAAAAAATTGTATTTACAAACTTTCGAAATTTATTTAAAAAAAAAAAAATAAACATCATTACCCAAAACCAAATCAATTTCATCCGAACTAATTATTTGCTCTATTTATCCCTTATCCTCGAACAATCCAAAACTAATTACAACACATCAGATTCCACAGATTCCCAAATTAAAATACTTTCTCCCCACGCGTTCGACATCCAATTCGTGTAACTTTAAAAAAAAAAAAAAAAAAGAATCTCCACTCTCCTTTCTTCTTTTTTCCCTCGTTTTAAAATTAACTTCATCCCAGAGAAATTGAACAGAAATTCAGCAAACACGATGCCGCTTCGTGCCATCATCTCCCTTTCCATACTCGCGCGGAAGGATGATAAGTCCTCGCACGGAGAGACTACCGTTCCCCCTCCCCTACCTCTGTGTGTGGATGTGCATGTATCAAGATCCCTTCACAGAGGTCCACGGTATAACAGAGCGTGTATCTGACAGTACCTAACGTGCTTTCGAAAGCGCTCATTAGTCACTGAAATGCGGTCGCGAAGTGACAACTCGTACGTGGAATATTATACGGTCGAAGAACTTCCGCTTGTACCGTATCGCGCGAGCGATGCACGTCCTCCCGCGCATGCGCGCTGCGCCCCTGTTTCTAACTTTCGCATTATACGCCCTTTGTCCGCGATTCGACAGTTTCGACAGTTTCGCAATGGAACGTGAGAATGCGGCGCCACGGTGGGAGGGGGAGGAAGAGTAGGAGGAGGGAGAGGAGGGGGAGGGAGAGGATTCCGCTTGCAAACGACGTTAAAGTTCGATCGGTGCGGACCCGTCGCATCTGGGGCCACCGAAATTTTTCTCTCTCGCCCACACGCCCGGGCCGCAAACCTCGCACTCCGATGTGTACACAAGCAAAAGTTACACGTGCGCATCTTGTGCATACCGGTGGTCCGTGGTTCGATTCCCCGTGGTTTACCGGTTAAACGTTGTAATCAATTGTAAAGCGACGGAAAAATGCCCACGTTTTCGACCGGGGAAAAAATTTTTTAAGCTTTTCCTTTTTCTTTTTTCCTTTTCTGCCGGCGTGAATTTGTTTTTACGGGAAAAAATAGATAAATATTTTTTTTTTGGGAGGGGAGTCTTCTGGGTTGGAAAAATAATATGGGCGAGAAATAAAGATTTAACTATTTGAAAAAAGAGTGAAAAAAATTGCTTTCGGATCAGGCGTAAAAAAAACATAGTTTATACATGTGAGATAAATCGAAATAAAGATACGTAAATATTTTGTGAGTCTTTTGATAAGAGAGGGAAATAATGTGAAGACGAAAAATAAATATAAAAAATAAAAAGATCGTTTAATTTCTAATAATGAGAAAAAATTGCATATAATTTTCCTGATTAAGTGTACAAAATATAATTTCTGTGAAATAAATTGGAAAAAAATAGAGATGGATGAAATTAAAGTTGACAAAAAATAAAAATTGTTTAAGAGAAAAATAAACGTATGAAAATGTATCAATATTAAGTTAAGAAGTTTTTTAGATACAGCGTTTAATTAACGTCCATTTCATGTTCAAATGTCTGCTTAATTTTGGTCGCAGTTGTCGTTGATCTACTCTACTGGCCGTAGATTTGACTCTCATAGAGTTATACGTTTAATGAGTCGCTTTTAAAGTATATATCTTAGATCAGCTTAAACTTAATCAAAGTACAGAATGATGAGTTAGATTTGACTCAAATTAAGATTAGAATCTCTTGTTAGTTCTGCATTTAGTTTTGCATTATCTCATTCTGACTTTATTGATCTTCTATCTACTTAAAAAATCAAGGAAAACATCGATCTTCAATATCTTCTCGGATGAAAATTAATACGTTTTTATGATAAATTTATCAATAATGATGATAATAAAATTCATTAAAAAATATTAAAAAACTAATATCAAATTTTTATCATTTCATTATACGTATTATAATTTTATATATTAAAGCCAAAGCGGAACAGATTCAAATTTTTAGAACAGATTCAAAAATTAAATTATACTTTTTTTCTAATTTTCAATCTAAGCACCCATCTAAAATTTCTAGAAATCAAATGACTAATCTAGATATACTCGATCAACTCAACTTTCACCTATTCTTATTTCCGATTTCATCATTTAATTAACATCAAATTTTATTTTAATAATAATTACCATCAATTTTCTCAATAAATAATTAAGATACATTATTCACACACGAATTCTCATTATCCAACGAAACAAAGATTTCCATTTCCCCTCTGCAATTCTCTTATTAAGCAACGACAACGCTCCTCCAATTTTTCTTCTCCACATGATTATTCTATCGTCTTATGATATATAATAATAAACTTCAACTCAAGAGAGAACTCTCCAGAGAAAGAAGCCACACCATGTTTATCGTTGCACAAAACCTACGTACCTCGCTTTCTCGTTGTCGACGATGTAACGAGCGAGAGATTAGGGATTCAAAGAGGAATCGTATAAACGAATCAGAAGAGTGACGCGTTAACCTGTCTTTGGGATATCCGGATCGCCTCTTCCTCGTCTGATAAAAGGGTGCAGACGAATATTAGCGGAAAATTCGTGCGGAAATTCCGTGGGTCGTCAACCAGGTAAGAGACTCGAGAACAAGTTTAAGCGCGATGTTTGTCCGCCGATATAGAATAAGCTTCTGTGAGACGAGGAATGCTTTCGCGTCCCATCATACGGAAATACAAATTCCTTTGGTCGATATTTTGACTGAATGTGTGCCTTTGGGTGTTCTTGCAGAAAATTTTCTTCTCAGGATTTGACGGCGAAATCTCTCTAAGCAAGTAAATTGTATTTGCGTCGTAACTGCACAATCTCGTTGGAAATGTATTTTTTGTTGATTTTTTTTTCTTCACTGGTTGGGAACAATGGGGTTATATGTAATGATAAATGATAATATTCGTACATAATTATATGAATGTGATAAATTTTATATAGACTCTATGGAAATTCGATAACTCGATTATAAATACAATTGAATCCTGAATGATCGAGAAGAGAGAGAGAGAGAGAGAGAGAGAGAGAGAGAGAGAGAGAGAGAGAGAGAGAGAGACTTGAATCTTAAGAGAAGAGCGAAAATGTTTGATTTATGGAAGTTCTTATTGAAATTTTCAAATAAGAGGATTTATACATATGAAAATTTGATGTTGTAGAGATTCTATACGAACATTGATATTTATTATCAGATTATCAGGGCTCAAATAAAGAAAAGTAAAAATCTTTTCTCTTTTGAATTGTAAAAATATATAAAGATAAAATAATACATTTAAATACGTGGCAAATAATTTAAGTTATATATAGAGTATATATAACTTATATTTTAACTTGTAGAAGTTTTTTCAATGGGATAGGAAAAGAATGAATAAAATTCTAGTTCCATAAAAGTTTTCAAGTTATGTATAGAAGTTGGAATGTATATGGGGATACCTTTGAAGGATCGGCTTGGAAAATCGATTTTAAACAGTGAAGCAAACATAAAAATTGTTATTAAAAAATATCGATTCGGGGATCATTCTTCAAGTTTTAAACGAGAGGAAATAAGATGGAGATAAAATGAAGCGTCGCGATTCGACGCATAATGCAATGATTGTTACAAATTTAAAAAGACTCGTACAATTTTAAATTCATTGACTCTACTAAAATTTTATTGCAATGTAATACATAGCAGATATAAAATTTTTGTTTAACGTCAAAAAAAGTCAAATATCATGTTAACATATTTCTATCATATAATGGAGATATATACAGAAAAAAAGTCAAAATATTTTTTACTATTTTGTAAAAAAAAAAAAAAAAAAAAAAGGAATTTATGTAAAACAAATATTTGCTAATATATGATTATTATCATATATATCATAATTCATAATCATTAATTCATAATTCATTGTTTATGAATTATAATAAATATATTTTTTTATATTGGAAATATTAAAAATTAAATAATTTCTATTTTAAATATTATATTAATTGTAATTTTATTAAATGTATATTCGATAAAGAGAATGTTCTATTTATTTTAATCATGTTTAGTACGGCACGAAAATACCGTTGAAAAGTCCACGATAAAAATTGCATTTCATGCTTTCAGAGCTTATGAATTTATTATGAGTTTTAAAAATAAAACGGTAGAGTATCATATGACGACCATTTATCGCACTAAAAAATTTTATTATACGTTTTGATTTTTTCCAATCATATACATGATTTTTATATTTTTCAATTTATTAATTTATTTTAAAGTAATTTTTATTCGAGTAAACAATTGAATTAAATGGAATGAATTAATGTGCAATAATGTATATATATATATAATTATTATAAATTATTTCCAAATTAATTAAATATTATATTTTTTTTAAATAACAAAAATAATTATTAATTATAAAGTTGAAAATTTTTTTAAATTCTGTATTATTATTATACAGATTCATTATCGTAAATTATAATTAAATTCTTTTTAAAATGGTAATTTATGTTGGTGCACAGCCATGTTATGCAATAATTAATAACGAATTATACAAACACATTGCCAGTACGAATGAAATAGAATTGAAAAAGAAATAAAATCATTATTTTTTAAATTATTATTTTTTTGGTTATTATTATTAAAGTTCAGAATATTTTTAATTTTAAAAAATATTTGATTTTAACTAGTACATTAACCTAGATAATCTTATGATTATACTACTAGTACTACCATGATAGTATGAATTGTCACAATTTCTTTGTTAAGTATAACAATTCTTTTTATTTTTTTATTTTTTATTTTATATTAATTCCCTTGTAATTATCCTTCTAATGAGAAATTCTTCAAATGAATTATACATTAAGGAATGATTTATTAGAAATTTAATTAACATATAATTTTATCTTAAACTAGAATATAAAACTTTTATTTTTCTAACTTGAAATATTAGTATAACAATAAATAATAATATTTTATCAAAAAATAATTATTAAAAAAAAAATTTTTTTCCTTAAGAATTAATGAGTTCTTTATTATTAATTTAAAAAAAATTTAGAAAATTAATTGTTTTATCGTTCCTTACTACAATTAATTTTACAGAATCTTTTTTAAAAAATAATATATATTTAATTATATAATTATACAATATTACAATTTCACTGATGTCGTATATCATAATTCGAAAAAATCTTGATGGATAATGTAATCATACATAATTAGTACGTGTTATTTACATGTTATTTATATATAGAATTATTATTACATGTTATTTACATGTATAATATATGTAGAATTATATTTTTAATATACGTTATGTATATTATATATTTTACAATAAATATTTTATAAAACTCAAATAACAAAGTGAAGTTTTCGTTATTATTTAATACATCGAATATATGATGTACCACTCATAATTCTGAAAAATACCGAAAATTTCCAATATTTTGAATACAATAAAATATTAGTGAATTCACAAAATTATCGATAAAAAGTTATTAAAAATCGTATCAACAAATATGAAACATTATGCAGAATTATTTGTATATCCTAAAAAATATTCGTATTTGCGTATTGATAAATCAATGTAGTAATAACGAACGTTTGAAAGAGAAATAACATCGACTGTATATCATTATAATCCACGTAATTATGAAATATTTTTTTCTACTAGAAATGAATCAAAATTTTTTTTATTTCAGATTGTGGAAAACTAATTTAATTTAGAAGCGTTTGTAGATAATCATACAATAAAACTTTTCTCATATTACCCTTTGAATATATGAATCTTTGCCCATAAAGGTTTTTCTCATCATTTAATATTCATATAAAAGTTTATGTTCCTTCTTGCAAGTTTTGCTTAAAATATGTTACAAATTAATTATTTCTAAGGAAAATAAACTTTATGAATTCTTGATTTATTAACGAATTAATAATAAAGAACTCATTAATTCTTAAGGAAAAAACTGCTGTTTAAATAATTAGGAAGAATTATGGAATGACATCTTCAAACATTAAAATAACACATTAAATTAACAATTACATATGAGTTTATACAAATTATCCAATATTTTTAAAAATATAAAATGAACTTGAAGGAAATGAAATCTGGAAATTAAAATTTGTTTCAGTTATTAGATAATGAAAAATTATTAGATAATGATAATGAAAACTTTACTTTAAATATTTTTTATACATTTTTATTCTTTAAATTCTAAGGAAATGCGTAAAAATTTACAATTTATTCATGACATAAAATATAAATGGATTTTTCAACGTCATTGATATTTGAAAAATATGATTATTTTCCATTTGGAATGTCAAAAGAATTTCAAAATTATTTCCAAATAACTATCTTTAAGAAATTAAGCATAGATAGCTATGTGTGAAATGCTGTTATCCTGTATACATCAATCACGTCTCGATTCGACTAATACTGTATCTGGAATGCAGGTCACTCACCGGAACATGGCTCATCCATCCGGTCTTAATCACCTTAACTGTACGTGATATACTTGTTTTCTCTTAAACGATACGATCGTGATCGTCCAGATTCCTTTAGGATCAATTTAAATCACACATGTCAAATCAATCAAATCGAAGGAGAACGACTATCGCGATAATTATCGTATCGATGCAAAAATAACTTATCTCTTTTTGTTTAATTAGAAAGAAACCAATTTTTATGTTACGTTATTTTATAATTTCTTTTTATTATTTCATTTATAAAATTCAATGAATAAAATTATTTATTCTGCTATGCTTCTGCTTGAATTTTTATATTTATAATTGAGCTTATACGTAATGGAATGTACACTATAAATGTTATTTCTAGATATGTTTATGATATAATAGGAATTTAAAGATCGTAATTATTCTACGTTCTATTTAAAATATTTCTATTTAAAATATATATATATATATTCGTAAAATATTATTATTAACGTCTTATTTGAATTTTAATTAAAATACATTGTAATTAAATTCTGTTGAAATTAAGCTTTTCATATTTCAGACGGAGATACGGAGAATTTTATTCAATGTAAAAGAGGGTTGACATTAAAAATGTCAAAATAAAAATTTTGTAGAATTTCTAGGTTATAAAAATAGTGAAGAAGTCACGTTCACATTATGAACGCATTTCACGTCCCTGTTCTCGACGCTTCATCGGCTACACGTTTTCACTTTTGTGGCATCATGTTAGGTAGCAAAAAATTGCCACGTCATTTATTAAAAAAATCACTATTATCTATATATATTTATTACCTATATATTACTTATATATAGGATTATAACGTTATATTAATTTCTTTAACGTTTCTTTTTACGATATTTAATAAAAAATTTAATAAAAAATTGGACGGTTAAGTTAAGAAAAATCAGTTTATATCGTGATATTGCTTGAAATATTTCGTGATTTTGTGAAAAATGATTTTAAAAAATATTTTATCTCGATATTTTATTTTCAATGACGATAGTCGTTAAGTTATAAATACATGCATGTTAAATTGAGATAAATGATATTTTAATAATAGTTAAGAAAATAATTATGTGTGTTTAGAATATAACTGATAAACTATCTATTAAATTGATGTACAGGAAATACTGCCTCTCCTTGACGTTTGAACTTGATACCACTTATGTAGTATTACGGTCAATTATTACTAACTCTTTTAAGATGATTACTACGCATGTTTCGGATCAATGTCAAATCAACGTCAAGATGTATTAAAATCAAAGTCGAGATGTATTTCCAATGTATTATCGAGATCTTCATATCATTCACAGAGTTTATAATTCATATAAAGCAAATATTTTAAATTTCACGTAAATATAAAAATACATTTTTTTATGCTATAAAAATTATTTTTTATTATATAAAAGGAGTAATATCGTATTTAAAGAAATAAGCAAAATCTACTTTTAACTGTCATGTTATGAATATGTCAAATAAGTCAAATTCTGGTTACAGATTTTTTTTTTTGTAATACAACTATTGATTTTTATTTGAAAGAAATATAATTATTTATATACTATATATTTAATTATTTTTATAATACCTAAATAATTTTATACACGTAATTTAAAATTCTTAAAATATATCGAATATATTAATCGAAATAAAACATTTATATTTGATGAAAATAATAAACATAAAATTAAGTAAATATTTTTCACAAAATTATAAACACATTATCAAATTATTAAATGATATTCCTTTGCATCGTTTAATAATTATTTAAATTTTTCATTACTTCAAATAAATATTGCACCAACTGTTTAAAATTTTTCAGGGACGATATATTTATTATTATTATTATTATATCTATTATTATTATTTTTAGTGTTAAAATACAATAATCGGAATGTTTTTGTTATGATACCCTTTTCAAAAAATGGCTCGATAAAAAAATGAATAATAACGACGAAAATAAACTTGAATTAATAAAATGCTTTGTACGAGATGAAAAGAAATATGGTTGATATATGGATAAATCCAAGATAGAAACTGGCTTCAATTGGCTGTACGAGATTTAAAAGTGGGCGAACTGTCGTCGTTACGGGCTATCTTCGTGTAGAATGATGTGAATGATGTTAGATATCTAGCAATCTTATTCAATAAGAACGTTCTAGTAGTGATTCATATCATTTTGAAAATTTTAAAAGATCACAAGATGATCTTGTGCAGCCTCCACTTAGAATAATGATACCATAATTTTTTTTTTTTGAGTATTTTCGATTGATTGATGTTTTTACAAAAGAAGAATCAGTGAGATAGATGATCCATTTGATAAACTTTTTTCGTAAACGTACAAATTGTTTTATCTTCTATCAATGTTAAATTAATTTGGTTAGTTCATATTCAGCGTAGCGATGGGATGGAAAATTGTATTTCTGGTTTTCATGTTTCGTAAAAACATCAAGTAAATCATGTAAACTGTTTCAAGCGATGCTACACAAAAATATTACACAAATGTGAAGAATATTTTAGAGATAACGAATCAAAAATGAATCTATCTTTCAAGTTTCATTTCTTTTTTTTTTTTTTCCTTTTTGCAATCTTATAATCCTGATCTTTATTTGGACACAATAAGATTCTATATAATTCTTGAAAAAATTCGAGCAAAATTTGTGGTATAATTTATACTATATGTTGATTTCAGCATAACAGTTTATTCAGGCGAGAGGATGTAAATGTTTGGATGATGTTGATGATGAAATGTTTGGAGAGCATTTTAAGTGTCTAATATAGGACATTTTCATGGCATTAAATAATTGATGACTTGAAATAAAAATAATTACCGTCATAATTACTTACTATATTATATTTATTATTATTTCTTTGAAAAAAAAGATTATAAAAATTTAAAAAAACGTTAGAATCCATTTGATTAGATATTGTTATATTTTGCACGATAATTCACTGATTAATAATTAAATAATACGAATTAATAATTAACAAATTATATCTCACAATTATGTTTATTTGTTTCAGAAATGCAAGAAAGAAGCCAAAATCCACCAATATCTCATTCGTAATTCATTTCTATTAAATCTTTGCCAATTAACAAGTTACAATTGTACTATTGGATGCAAGAAGAGACTTAGTGATAATTGTGAGTTTCTTCTTCTTTAGAGAAATAAGAATTTATTGGCAAGTTTAAATTACGAAACATAACTTCAACAGTTTTAAATCTACAACAATTGAAATTTACAGAGTATCCATAAAAAGAAAAAAGAAAAAAAAAAGAATCTAATTAAGCATTTCACTCANAAAGAATCTAATTAAGCATTTTACTCAAAAAAAAAAGACGTCTTTCTTGCATCCAACTTACACTTCTAACAATTATAACCTCCACGAAACATTACATTTCAATCTCATCTGAATAATTTAAAGAAAAAAAAAACTATATTTTCTCCAACATCATCACGAAAAAAGACAAACCAAAATAAAAACTCGATTCTTCCATCTTACAAACATGGAACCGAAATCATTCTCGTGTTGGAATCTCTCTCGTCAAAGGACCGAAATTGACCATATTGTCCACGAATAATCGAAAGAACAATCGATCAAGAACTGGCCACCACGCGGCCAAAACTTGAACCGTAATCGCGTCCAAGAGTCAAGAGTCCCCTTCGAAATTAACCATCGCCCTCCCTCCCTCCCCTCCTCAACCATCCTTCAAGAAAGATTCAACATCCACGCGGATATACACACCCTGTCGTGTGTACCCATCCCGCGCGGGGATATCGATATTGAAACGTGAAAAGAAAAAAAAGGTGAGGAGGAGAAAAAAAAAAAAAAAAGAAAGAAAGAAAAAAAGAAAAAAAGATTCAATCAGTCGCGAAGTTTCATCGCCAATCAATCACCCCTCCTCCCCCTCCCCTCTTCTTCCCCCTCCTCCCCCTCCCCGAAAGCTTCAGAAAGCTTTCCTCGCGCGCGCAGCCCGCACTGGCGCGGCTGATCGCGACGACGACGACGACGCTAAAATGGCCGAGGGGGTGAAACGAGGCGGGGAGGGGGCGAAGGAGAGAACGAGGCGACAGGGTGCGTGGAGGGGGAGGGAGGCGAGCTTTCGGGTTGCATGACCGAGTCGACGCACTGGAAGCTTTCCGTGCTTGCGGCGGGAGCCTCAGTAGCCGTTTGTACGTCGACCGGAAGAGCTCCTCGCGTTTACGTCGGTCCCGAGACGCGCGGCGCGCCATCGTCGACCGAGTGATCGACGAATCGAATCTCGACGTCGCTTGGTCCCAATTTTTTTCGTTTCTCTCTCTTTCTCTCTCTCTCTCTTTTTTTTCTTTCTCTCTTTCTATCTTTCCTCTTTTTTTCTCTCTCTCTCTCTTTCTCTTTCTATCTCTCTCTCTTTCTTTCTCTTTCTATTTCTCTCTCTCTTTCTCTTTCTATTTCTCTCTCTCTCTCTCTTCTCCTCTCCTCGGCTGGATCCTCGACCCTCCGGTGACATTGTCGTTTGTACGGTGAAAAAAGGTGTTGCAAGGGGTTGCGAGCGGTGGATACTCTTTTCATTCTTTTACAAGGAGAAGAAACGAATGAACGAACGGACAAACAAGAGGGATTTTGTAAATTTTGGTGGAGAAGTGTGTGTGAACTTTTTTTTTTTTTTTTTTTTTTTTTTTTTTGGTTTCCTTCTTCTCTTTTCGCTCTCCCCCCTCCTCTCCGGTCCGGTCGAATGAATCGCCGTGGATAGGTGTGACACACGCGGGGGGGAGCAGGAAGTGTTAATATGAACACGGAGCAGTGAACCGTGAACCGCGTATGTGTGTATAAAACCCGAGAGTTGAACGAGAATACGAGAGGAGACACGATGAGAAGTGACACAAGATATCGGGAAGCGCGATCTTCTCTTCTCGCGTCCCTTTTTGTCGTCCTCGCCGTTTTCGTGATCGGTAAGGAATCCCCCCCCTCTCTCCCCCTCCCTCCCTATCTAGTGAAGAGACGGCAGTGATCCATCGCGATATTTATCTTTCCTACTGTTTGGTTTCGATCGTTAAAAATGTGCGCGCTGCAACAACATGGATATTACAATGAGACTTGTAATAACAAATGGATCTCGGATGTTCGATTAAATGTTAAAAATGAAGCACAGATGGTGTAGGGAAGGAAGGGATATCTCGAGATGAAAAATATTTAAATATTTTTGAAGATATATATATATGCATTGGAATCGAGTGATCGTCCAAAAAAGGATAACCGCGAGATGAATGGAATCGAGATGAATTCAAGTGCTTTTTTTTTTTACGATTCTGAAGATTGTTCAATCTTCTTACGAGAAATATTTATTTGCCAATTATCTTTGATCTTCAAGTCGGACGATACAGTGGATGTAGACGTGTGATGAAATTTTATCACAAGCGATCGACGGTTTCCGCGATCGATTTGAAATTCATCGCGTGTTACTGGATGTACATGCACACTTTTACATTTTCATCCTCCCTCCCCGGATAGTAATTCTCTCTTCGACATCGCTACTTCAGTTTTTGCAATCAAATAACTGGCCTCGTAGAACAATCAGCATTTTTCGATATCCCAAAGGGGGAAGAAAAAAGGTGAAATCGTTCGATATCTTCAAATATACAAAAATCTTCGTTAATAAATAACCTCTTTTCCTTTGCCGAAATCAAATTAGAAACGTTCAATGAATCATTAAGGATCGAAAAGGAGAAAAGAGGAAGAAGAAGAAAAAAAAGGAAATATTTAAATCGCAATAAATAATTTCACTCTCTTGTTTTAAAACTAAATTAATCATCATTTAAAAAGTGATTAAACATAAGGAAATATAAAGAAAAAGATGAAGTTTATTCGTTTTAACACGATCTTAAATCTTTATCTTTATAAACAATATCTCTCGTTTATTTTGAAATTAAATAGAGAGGGAGTTTAAAAAACGATTGGAAGAAAAAGAAGACGGCATATACCTTTTAGAATCTACTTCAAATAATCTTCAAATAAATAAATCTTCGTTAAAATCTTTATTAAAAATCGAATTCGAATCGAATTATTAAATTTCTAACGCGCAATTCTTTACTTAAATAAACGATTTCTTTCCAAAATCAAATTGAAAATAATAAATCAAAAAGAATCTGCTGTCCAACCAAAGAAGGAAAACATAAAAACGTATTTCCATCAACATTCTGATGGAAATCTATCCGAAACAACTCCTTTCCTTCCCCCTCCCATAAGACTCGGTGATTTTTAAAGGTTCAATCAGTTTTCGTTGGCGCGCTTTTCCTGGCTGAAAGCGACGGCTGACTTTTTCCAAACCCATTCGTCTTCGTGAAAGTATTTGAAACTCGGTTTCGAGACTTGAGAAATCGCCCCCGGTGATTGTGCCACGTATCCGTGTTTTGATTTAAACCACCAACCTCCAACTTCGTGGATAAAGTATCATGGCAACGACGAGGAAAGAGAGACGTCGAGTGTGTACACACACACACACACACACACACACACATATATACACCACCTTGGATTATTCGATTTTTCGGGGAGAGCTAGTGCACTTGCGGAGAATTTCAAACTACCTTTATTAGATACCTTTATTAGATGTCCGTGCTTCTCGTGAATCTTGCCGAGATATCCATTTGCGGAGACAGAAGAAGAAGAAGAAGGGCCTTTCTACGTCCGTTTCGACACGGCACGTTACACGTTTTCCTTCTTTTGTGCGGGGCAAAAACCACGCTCGAATAGGATTGGAACGGTTTTTTCCCATGCTTGAAAATTTTTGATCGCGGGAAAGAAGAAGAAGAAGAAGAAGAAGAAGATGGAACTAGCTACGTGTATAGCTATCGTGCGCGTTTCTCGAACGAGTTTTTACGCGCGACCAAATGGTATTACGTTTCGATCCGTTCACCTCGAGTTAAAATAATCATTGGTGCTCTACGTGGTTATGCAAATTCGGGGAGAGATCGATAAAAATTGATATATAAGCGATAAAATTATGCGTACGTATGCATATATTTAAAGCAGATTTAAATTTCAAAATGATCGTGTACGCCGTTTTTTAATTCGTTCTCGCGATTGAAATTTAATATTTGTTTCTAAAATATGACGAGTACGAGTAATGTTGTGGATATGTAGAAAAAAGATTGAAATATTATCGAATTTTATCGTGTATTATTTTTAATTCTAAGATGAAGGAAAACTTTGTTTTTCAATTCGATGAGTGCTTATGTAAATGAAGAATTGATAATAACATTTTGTTTTTCGAGTTACTTGTAATCGTTCGGATTATACATTGGATTATACATGTTTGCTTATAGAGTTGAAAATTTTTTATTTAATTATTTATATATATATATAAAGCTATAGATATTTCAATCGAATTAAATAGTTTTTCTAACGAAGCTGAAAAACTTCTTTCTATACGTGATTAAACGAATAGAAATTTTAGAAATTTTCTATTTTATTTTTCCTCCGTTATCCAATATAACATGATGTTCATTCGTTTGTTTTAATCGAATAAAATAGAGTTGGAGAAAAGGAAAAAATCTTTCCTATACTCGATTAAACGAATATAAATATTAGCGTAATTAAGAAAAAGAAATTAAAGTGCAGATTGAGCGAATATATCTCGGAGAAACGAGCTTAAAAATGAAGGTTTTTTAACTTGAGAGCCGGTGCAATTTAATGTAAAAAACATTAATCAAAGTAGAAGAGAGCCATCTCTCCAAAGTGTCTATTAAATAACCTAAAAGAAACGATTCTCTCGAAACTTGCATAATTTCCTTCTTTCGCCATTTAATCGATCGTTCCGTGAAGGCTTATCTTTAATTTTATTTATCTTCATCAATTTTTCTTACGATCAATTAATACAATTTTAAGTAAGAAATTTACCGATCTCTTTATCAACTTCGGGATCAATTTACGATCGCGTCTAGACCCGATTAAAAATTTGATTTCACCAGTAACTGATCTTCAGATCCGGGGAAAATCACGCCATTGCGAATTCCACCCTTTGTATCGCGATGAAGCCATTAACTCGTTATTATAGCGCTAATATTGCCGCTCGAAATTGTTGTGGCAGGCGGCAATTAATATTGAAAGCGAATGAAGATTGTAATTACAGGATGCTAAAAAAAAAAAAAAAAAAAAAAAAAAAAAAAAAAAAAAAAAAAGGAAAAGAAAAGTGAATCGAGAAAATGCACTTGTGTATTTATCGAGGATCGAACGAATTGGTCCTGTTGGAAATTATTTTATAGGAAATACATTATGGACGATGAAGAGAATCTCTTTTTCGATGTTACGTTTCTTGTGTTACGCTTTCGATATTACGTATCGATACATCGATAGATTGGAAAAATGCGTACACGATGATTTATATTTCGCGAATGACAGGGAGAAAAAAATTTCGCTTCCTCGTAGATCTCGATATTTTTATTTTAGTTAAAGGAGGAAAATAAAAAGTGTTTCGTCGCATAATCATTGAAAGATAGATGGTTATTTGGTGGATGTTATATAATGTGGTGCGCCGATACAACTGCAAAGAAATCATTCAAAGGAAAATATAAAATGGAAATTAGTTCTATTGGGGCTTTAACTTTTGATGAAATCGTGTGATGTTTGCATTTGATATCGTCAAATTTAATCGTCTATTTTATATCAATGATAATATGAATTAATTTTTTGAATTATTGATATTAAGCAGTTTTTGAATCGATTCAACAAGTTACTTGAAAACTATATACTCTATACTTCTATATTCTTAATTTTTAAATGAACTCAAACTTGAATTTCTTTAAATGGCAGTCGTAAAAAATAAAAGTATTATTTTATACACCCTTTTTATTTTTTATTTCTAAATTTGATATTTAAATGCGGTATTATAGTACCCTCTTACATAAACCAAGATAGAATCTAGACTTTAATATATTCATAAAAATTCTTATTCGTTGCATTTCGTGTCTTTATGATAAGAGCTCAAATTTTTTTGCTTGGAATTCGAGTGCTTAAATTATTAAATATAATTATTTATATAAATGTGAACACTGAAACAAACAACCAATTTAGTACATAACTAACTTAGTACATAATTAAATATATCATATAGCATAATAGATAGACATGCCATATAGTAGATATAATATTTTCTGGATATTTACTTAGCAACAATGACATTTATAAAAATATTTATTCAATATAAATTTTGTCTTATTACTTTAATAATAAATAGAGCAGTTTTAATGTAACAAATACATTAAATAATAATAATGATTTATTAACAATTCATACATACACAGATATACAAATATTTGTATATATATGGCATATGATATGTGCAATTATGTACTAAATTAATAGTTGTTTCTGTTTCACTATTCATTCATTTACATAAATAATTATTCGTTGTTTTTTCATTAAGAAAATGTTTACTATTCCTCAATTTTCCAATTTTTTATTAAGCAATTTTTTAATCCTATTTTTCGAAAAATGATTTTTTTCTTTTCAATTTAAAAATGAGAAAGCTTGCAGTTTCGAAAATATTGCAACAAACAGAATCGTTGGTAATTCATTAGTACTGTGTCAGAAAAAATTTGATGGATACGTTATATTCATACTCAATTGAATTGTTTTTATTTCATTTTTTAATTTTATCGTCACTTTTTATTTTATTTTTTAATTCTCTGCGCTGAGTATCGTTTTCCGTAATCAAATATATAACAAACTAAAATTTCTTTATATAATTTATTAACTATATTTATTCATTTATCAAACCTGTATATGATTTATTTGATTCTTTACTGTAAACTTTTGCTGAATAATTTAATCTTGATCTTGAAACACATTGATACAATAAATAATTCTTCATACAATTGAAACTGAAATTCTAAAATGACGTTATACACTATTTGAAGTCTATCTAATAATAAATATTATATACTATTATATATTATATCACAACTATATTACTTATAATAAATATTCATTAAATAGATCATATTAACTTAATTCGAATCTACTTATTTATTTAATTAAACAATTCAAAAAAATAAATTTCTAAATTTCTAAATTTCTAAAATTGATTTTACTTCAATTTCAGTCTATCAATTTTCTATCGATCGTCAAATAAAAATCGTCATATTCAAAATCATACATAAATAAAAAGCAACGATTACTTTCCGGCTTAAACCACAAAATTATTTATATTAAACGATGCAATTAATACAACTTGACAACATCGATTCAAACGTGTTGATGACAGAAGAAGATCAAAAAAGTGTTCCTTAGCAAAAAAAAATTCACAGCTTTCATTTCGAAGGAAATATCAATCAATTTTTTCGATAAGACGAATAAAAAAAAAAGAAATATTAACACGCCAATCAATCAGCAACAAGAGAAATAGTTTTTTTTTTATTTCTATCCCAGAGTAATCGTCGGATGACAGGACGAGTCAATGCATACATCCTGATATGGCGAAGGGAAATAAAGTAAAATAACGCGGACAAGTGTGAAGTTGAATTCTTTTAAAAGCTCATAAAAGTTCGAAAGACCGTATATATAGGTCGTGGATCGTTTGTGAACTAATATCACAAATCTTTGAAAAATTTATTTGTCTAGTTTTATCTAATTCGAATTTTAATAAGGAAAATTGTTGAGTTCCGCGAGAAGGAAAAGAAAGACAAAACTGTGGAATTGTTTGCAATGCTTGAATATTAAAATTGGAATTTTATTTGTATATAGAACGATAATAAAATGTATACTTTTCGAGAAAAAATATTTTTTATTCGAGAAGAATACCGTCGGATGTAGAATATGTTTCATAAAAGTTTAATTATTATTATATATTATATGGAAAGAAAACAATTGAAATTTTTATAATTAATATTTTCGAAATTGTGAAGTGAAAATAATTAGAACTATCTATCTGGTTATAATGGTTCTTTGTAAAGTGTCGAGTGATAATTAATGTATATAAAATATGATTGTTTTAAACATAATATAAATTGAATTATAATAATTTTTCGTCAATTTAATAGTTTTATTTTAAATTTATAAAAATTGCCAGTTTTAGAATTCTTTATTCATTTAAAGTTTCTTTTAAAATAAATTATTAATTACACGATCATTTCACTTATTTGAATGATTTTTGTTTTTATTAAGATACTTTTAATTTTAAACTTATAATAGTGAAATCATGAATATTATAATTTTTCATTAAAAATTCACGAAAAAGTTTAATATTTTTATTATAAATTTTCTCTTCTTCTTTCTGGTTAATTGATAATAAATTTTTGAAATTTCTTAAAAAATTCTATCTCATAATATCTCAATTTGTTACAATTATAAATTTTCACACATTTATTTCGAGGAATCACTTAACATTTTTACAATGATTGACATTTTTAAATTGGATGAAAATATTTACGAGTTCATTTACGAATTGTAATTATTATAGTGCCAACGTTGATGGGAAAAGTGTTTCAAACTGAGAGAAAAAGAAGTGATTAGGTCAAGCAATAGAATTTGAGGATAAGACATTACGAACTTCAATCGAAGTAGAAGCAATTTAATCTCAGAAATAGCGGAAAGACTGAATTCCGTCTACATTATGGTAATACTGTACGTAGACACTTAGCAAAGATTGGAAAGTATCGAGACTTGGGAAATGGATTCTTCGTGTACTGTCTGTGGCTAACTGCTTTTCAAGTACTAGCATTTGTACTTCATTACGAGACCAAGCTCATTCATTTATTTCCTCACTGAAATGAAATACAGTTGCATATGTAGATATCATGAAATCTTAATAAGAGAATGAAAATTATATTAAATTATTTATACATTGAAGTAGAACGTAATTTAATATAAATTTTGTTTAATGGAGGAGTTAATTATTAATTACCGTAAAAAGAATAATTAAAACCAAATACTTGTATAATTTCATGATACTTTTAACACACGTAGAAGAAATATTAACATATCTTTTATTTGTTACATTTCTTTATTAAACATGTTAACATTGTATCGATGAATTGAAATGAATTCTGATGTTTAATGTGATATCCTAATGCTATTCGTTAAATATTTAATATTAATTATTATAAATAAGATTTATAAAAAAAGAAAAATTAGGATTTAATAAAATTTCAAGCAATAAACAGCAACAATGACTGAAAACATGAATTTCAAAAATTTTTCAATAATTTATTTCGAAGAGAACGATATACTTAATGAATTTTATTTTCGAAAAAAAAATTAAACACAATTAAAAAAAAACCTATATTAACTATAATATAATATTCATCAAATTCACACATAACAAAATAAAACAACAAAAATTCAGCCTACAAAACAACGAATTAAAAAAGAAAAAAAATAAAAGAGAAACGAAATTAATCAATCAACTCCAATATTCCTTACATTCCGCTAATAACTCTGTGTGCTCAATACAAAGAGAAATTAATCAATAATTGGAAAAAAAAAGGAAAAAACTTCGTTTCGTTTCTCGCGGGACGGAAACGGTTTGAAAGAAGAATGAAAGAAGGAAATTCGATATTTCGTGGAACCGGATTAAAAGAAGAAAGGGAGGGGAAATTCCGCGTAGGAGGAGGCGGTGTAAAGGAAAGATTGTATCGCGGTACACGTTAATTGCCAATCGAATCGAGTTTTCACCGTGGAAGTTGGCTTTAGTTGGATTTACACGCCGGCATAATTAAAGTGTCACGCGACGAGCAACGTTGATAGCGCGTAAAAGTAAGAAGGCCAAAGTAACGGGTGCTCGCCTTTGTTCTTTGACGCTGAGCGAGGGCTTACTTGTGAGAAATTAAGCAATTAAGCCGCGTATTTTACTACCGGAGATCCAAGTCCCAGCCGTGAGCAAGTCTTCCGATCTGAGGAGAGTCGGCTTGCTTGCCACGACCGTGAGTACACCGTGAGCGACCGAGGCTTTATTAAGATATCAGGGAAGATGCGAATTGGCCGAGCGGATCACAGGAAAAGATACGGAAGCGGAAAGATAGTTGTATAAGGGGGAGGGCAGAAGGGAAAGGAGGGAGGGGGAAAAAAAAGAGGATGGGAAGAACTTATGGAATAAGTTATTCGTAATTAAATTTTGCCTATTCTGAAGCAATTTGTTAATGAGTTTAATCTTAATTTCTTCGCCAACTATCGAGCTCAAGTCGTTAAATAATAATCGAAGATATTTGTTCGTCGAAGCTTGAATTAACGTGTGTGTTTGAATATTATCGATTGTTTGAAATTGGAAAGATATATGATGGAAGTAAAACGTTGATAAAACGAGGATAATATAATTTAGTGATATTTTTGTTTCTTATAAAATTTTATTACAATATATTTTTAATAAATAATGTTACGATTATCTTTGGATAAAATGGCGAACGTACATGCTTGTAAAATGGTTGTATTGATTTAACGTTAGCACGTGAACAAGTTGATCTTTTCCTACTTGAGTACAAGATTCGTGTCACTGTTAGTTTAAGCACTTGAAGTATTCAATTCTACAAAGATACATCTTAACATTAACAAAGAGTTCTAAGAGTATGACAAATATCATTCTAAAAATTCTTCGAAATAGTGTCTACTAATTTACTAAAAAAAATATTAATCACTAACAATTGAAATTAATGAAAATCATTGAAATAGTTATTTTAAACTGATTAATAATATCAATTTCCTGATTAATAACATCAATTTCATTTAAATAATGATTTAAAAATTCTTCGAAATAGTGTCTACTAATTTATTAAAAAAGATATTAATCACTAACAATTGGAATTAATGAAAATCTGTCCCGATTAATAATCTCAATTTCGCTTAAATAATGATTCAGAGAAACAAATTGCATTTTCTAATGCATTTCTCTTACGAGATTGTAAATTGTTTCGAATTCTTCTTAATTTCTTTCCCAATCAGTTCAAATAATCGTTCCACTGTAATGATACAAAATTTAACCGCGTACACATTGAATTATTGAAAAAAAGAAACAATCTCATTACAACATCGTCCGGCATAATTACAACAGTTTCTATTCCATTTAAAAAACTATAGAATAATCTATCTGTTTCCTTCATCAAATATAATCTTAATCTATCGGATGAAAAAGAAAAAGAAAAAAAAAAAAAAGAAACTTAGTCTTAGTTGCATTCTCTTCCCCTTAGATTAAAATGAATTTGGACTCGTGCCTGGGAAAACAAGTAGCTCAGTGAATCGCGCAAGTAACATTCGGAGGCTTTCCGTCTATATAAAGGCTAATCTTACTGGTAATTCTGGAAAATCCTATTAACCTAATTACATAACTTGCTTAATAGGGTGTATCTCAAGCTTCCTGTGAAGAATGCGCACCTGTGCCTGTAATTCGTAGCAATGCGCGAATCGATACCGCGGTTCGACGTTTTACCATCAACGGCCTGATTTGTTGCTTGTTGAAACCTATCCCTATTTCCTCTGGTCACGAACGAGGATACACCATCCCATGTATCTGACAGGCGAGACGGTTCAGTTCACTTATATTCGAAGGGAAATTTCTCATCTTCCAAGGATGAAAATCGTCTATTGTGTGGTATAATTTTTCCCTCCCTCCCTCTCTCTCTCTCTCTCTCTCTGCACGAAAGTCTATTGAACAGTGAAAATTACGGTGATCGATGAGCAATGCGATGGAAAATTCGTTTTCTGAGTTTGTGCGTGTATAAAAGGGTGTTCGAGATTTTTTTTTTTTTTCGATTAAACCTTGATTGATATTTAAATGGATGAACTTTCGTATCGAATGAACCAACGTTTTCGTATAATTTTTCTTCGATGATTTAAAAATTAAATTAGACATCTTATTGCTGTAAAATTGAAAAGAAAATTTTTATCTACGTGGAGATAAAGATTATAAAAATCTATTGAAAAACTATATCGCGTCGATCAACGTGAGTAAATGTAAAAGTTTTTTCTGAATTCGAATATTCTTTCGAGTTTCTTTTGATTGAATTTTTTTCGTGTGCATATGTATCTATGTTTTGCCTGGGACACCTTCGTATAAAAATACATATTTATCGTCAGCAAGTTTATATTGAATAAACGTGTGTTTCCTTTTAATATGGAAAATATTGTTTATTGATAAAATTTGAAATATATCTAGAATTTGATATTTGTATATTTATTCCATTATACGAAAATATATAAAGTTACTATAGTTTGAAAATTTCTTCGAAACAATGTACAAATAATTATTTTTTAAACAAAAATATGACACGCTGAAAATATTTTAACTATTTCGATGAAATTATTAAATGAAAATTATTAAATGTACACACTTCTGCTCAAAAAATTGTATCCATTTATTGCACAAAAGGGGAAAAATTACGAATTGATAAATATTAATTTAAAACAAATTATTATATACTGAAATAAAATTTTTGCTGAAATATACAGAAAAATTAAATTGTTTAAAAAGAATTAATTCAAAAAAATTAATTATAATGAGAAAGATATAAGATTAAAATTACGAAAAAACTGTTATAATTTTGTTATAACAATTTCTCGCGTTTCGAATTTACCGATATTATCATTTATAGGTAGAGTTGTACATCTCCCATAAAATTACGCGATGTTTGTCTCGATTCATCGCGGACCAAGTGCGAGTGCGATAAGAGTGTGTCCTCCTCTAAAATTATACCCTCCCCCTCGCCTTCATTATACGGGAATAATGTTGACGGAAGGAAGAGAATAACGAAGAAAGTTACCGTTTGTATTAAACTTTTGATAAAATGCCTCACGATGGTACTTCCGGAACTGAGACAAGCGATTCGTCCTATCAAACTGGCTCCTCCAACCTTGCAAACGAATCGTTAAGAACGGTGTTATTTTTACATCGTAAATTCAATTGTCTTTTCACGAGGGCATTGCCAAACCATCTCCTCTCAGAATAATGGAATTAAGATAAAACTCTAATAATTTTGAGTACCCACTGAAGTTGAAATTAAATACAACTCGTTCGATTTAAGTAATCGCGAAAAGAAATTAAATTTTATTCTTCTTAATGTCACGGGAAAATTATTTGATTTCAATAAAAAAAAGAAAATGTGTATCGGCAATATTGAGAGAGTGTTATCAAGTTTGATGAATATTTGTTATAAGACTCAACTCATATCTATTTTTCATTGTCGCAAAATTATCGCAAATATAAAACTTTAAATAATTTCTCGAAAATTTAATTATATGATAAAGATAAATGATACAGATAAATATTTAATAAATTTTCTTCAAAATTTTCTGCAGCAAATGAATGAGTAAACTTAATAAATTCCCTGGACACTTATTTAATAAAAATTAAGCAAATTTCCTTATAATTTTCATCTTTATGTCTCAAAAAAGATTTATCATTCACGATGCCTGTTATTTCCTTATTTTCATATTCATATTCAAATAACAAACAAAGTTATTAGTTTCTCAACTTTTAATAATTTCAATAAATATATATTCCCTTCGATTCGAATGAGCAAGAATAATTCAGAATAATCTATACACAAAGTTAATTTACCTAAATATCGACAATACGAATACGAAAGATTGAATACGACCCCTCACTCACATTGTACCCCACAACAAGAAGATTCAGATTTCTGAATAAATATCAAAGTAGATCCCAAAGGAAAACCGATAAGTAGTTGGGATAGAGGAGACTAGCCCGGCATGACACAGTTACTGCATAGAAAAGTAGATACCGAGTCACTTCTCCATTCACATGATAAAGAAAAAGTTGCGAGGGTGGTTCGAGGGAGGAGAGAGTTGGCAAGGTGTGTCATAAACCCTTCGATAAGCCGTTGCTGATTCTTGAGAAACTTTGGCCACGTTTGAAGGGGAATCCTTTAGGATTATCATTACATCCATCTGAAATCCTTTTTCTCCAAACGTTCCGATATCCTCGCTGTGCAAGAGCGGTCGAGAAATATAGAGAACGAAATGAAAACCGGCCGCCTGAATAATCCATTTCAATTTGCAGTAAACTACTTGCGAGAGATAAAGAAATCACGGCGAACGCGTATGAGGAAGGGACGAACGGGTGTGGGAAGGAAGGGGGAAAGATTTAAAAGAACGGTTCGGTGTGTAGATCAGAAGGAGGGAAAAGGGGAGATAAATTTATAGGCCGTGAATCGAATATGTTTGTTCGTGACATTTTGGCGTTTCGCAAGGAACGGGGGTCAAGAATCCGTGTTGCGTGAAAAGTGACGTTACACTATCGTTGTTTAACCCATGGAACAAATAATAAAAACATAATAAAAACATCATAATCGTAGTACTGATACTAGAATTAATATTGATTAATTATTGTAATAAGGAGATATTTTAACAGCCTATTTAATTAATTCTTAAGCCACAGTGAAAACTTAGAAGGAGGAAAGTTGGCAAAAGTGTTTAAAAAGTGTTAAATAAACAGTTTTTAATAAATCACTAAATAAAAATATAGTGGGGAAGTGACTGTTTTAAATATGAAAAAATAAAAATAAAATTAAATAACGGTGAAAATATATTGAAGAATAAAAGAAAAACGACAGTGAAAAAAAGAAAAGAAAAATATTTAATATTAAATGTTTTAAAATATGTTTTAAAATATACGACGATAATACAAATTATTTAATGTGAAATTATTATATATATCTGCGTGGAGATAATATTTTTAACAAATGTGTATACATTTCGGCTGTTTTATTTCGAATAGAATGAGAATATATATATATTCTAATTCTACATTGGGAATAAATGTTCGTACGTCGAATAATAAACAAACAATGGAACGGATATATCGGAATAATGGCAATCTTTAATCGATTACGTCCATGAATAAAACGAGAAACATTCGAAATTAAATGAGAGAGCCTTATGTAAAATTTATGTGACGAATTATTCGCTTATTTGATTATACGAAAGGATGTTCGGTATTACGGGACAATCTTCGTCCAGGAAGGATGGAGGGAAGTGTCATGTGTGGAAGGGTATAGAATACGAATACACAGTGCTTGTCGTACACAAGCTGAAGCTGTTTGTCTTCGAGGAAGAAGAAAAAGGCGAAAAGGAAACGACCATTCTTCAGAAGTTCTTCCTGCTGTCTGGTTTTCCTGGATCTCCAACCTATCACAGCTTTTTTCCCCACTTATCAACTTGCATGAAAGGAACTTGTTTAGAATTAATCAAAGAAAAGGATAAATGTTTCAATTACATTTCACATTTTACGAATATTTTTATACATAGTGAATTTTATTCAATTATTTTTCTTCATTTTTTTTTTCAGTTGAAAGATCGAATGATTTTTTTTTTCTTTTTACAATTACTGCTAGTTTTATAAAAACTATTTTTGCATTATTTTTATGAAATATATATAATTAAAGATGTTAAATCACAAGAATTCAAGAAATATATCATCGAATAAAAGTTTGGCGGATTTCATAGAATCCAATTGAAAAAAGAAATTTAGGCCATTGAAATAGAATAAAAGAAGAAAATTAAAAAAAAGATAAATAGAGAAGAAAAAAGTGACTCAAAATTTTCATACAATAACATATCCCTTAAATTTCTCATTTACTTATTCATTCAAACACACAATCACAAATAAAAAATAATCATATAAAGAGATCCAGGAAAACCATATATAAACATCAATTATTTATTATTAAAAATAATTAAAATTTCGATCAAAAAAAAAAAACATTCTGAAAAATAAGATCTCTATTCGACTGATGAAAACTTGAATGATGAAATCTTTAATCGATTACGTCCATGAATAAAACGAGAAACATTCGAAATAAAATCAATTTCTACGGAAAGAGGAGAATCCTCGCTTCTGATAAAATTTGAAATTTCTATTCATACCTGTCGGCGCAAAATCATGGCGCATTTTCTCGGTAGCATTGATATCGGTATCATTGTATCGAGTCAATGGGCTATCCATCTGGTGCGCAGTTATCAATTTGCTAAATTGCAAATCGATACGTCGAATTCCATGCTTGGTAATATACCTGACCACGATAGCCGTCGGATACGTAATGATCCTTAAGGTACAGTCGATATTGACCCGGCGGGCGTCGCGGCGTCTCGACAGTAACCGAGATTACGACTCCTGCCACGTTACATCTTTAGAGCCTTTGGAAAATATATTTTTGAACGGGTATGAGGAACCTAGTCCCCGTGGTAAGCGTTCGTAAAATTGGATTTTACACTTTATAGAATGTAAATTACGCGGCCCTGGTACTTCGAAATGGCGAGATTCACTGTCGCATAAAGTTAAGTCTCTTGGAAGAGGTATGGGGGAGGGGAAGCCGCAATGCTAACAAATATTTCAATGCGAAGTTCATTGAAAAGAGAAGGGGATAAAATCTTCGGGATATCTATTTTTCATTATTTCAAAAACACGTCGTATTTTAATATATTATCTATAAAATTTTTGATTAAATAATTTTATAAAAGTTATATGGATTTTTTTTTTTAATCAAAAGCATAACGAATGAACGTATTTTGTTGAATGTAAAAAAAATATGTGATATTGATCCCTGATAAGAGTTATATATGTAAATGTGATTAAAAAAAAAATATGGTAATAACATTTTATTAACATAATGCTGCGATATTAATAATTACGATGGATATGGATAGAAAAAATTATTTTATTCTATTTTCTCAAATATATATGTTATTTGATTATATTATAAATGTCCAATATAAATAAAATAATATTTTTATTTTTTTCAAAATTTCTTGCTCTTTTCAATTAACGTATCTTGTAAATTTTTTTCTCGACGTTATCTTATATTCATACCTATTTAAAAATTAATTCTCAGAATGAATACGTACTACGTTAGAATCAAGAGAAATTAATGTATTTAATGGAATAATGAATTTTTCGAAGTTAACATCTAAAACTAATTTAACAAGTAATATTATCCTTTAATTTTATCATAAAGATTTTTGTTCGCACCTTAATTTTGTCTTCATTCTATCTTTTAAACAAGCTTTAAGGCTAATTAAGCTTATTTTATCTTCCTTATTATTCACAATATTATATGGAATACAACATTAATTAATCTAATCTCACAAAAATTGTATCTCTGAACATCTGAACACTCGACCAGTCTTTGTTAATGTAATTAAACGCTGAAATATTATTTACTATCATATACTATCTATGTATTTAATTAATGTAATTATGCTTATTAATTAGGATAGAAAAGATATCTTTTATTATCGATCATTAATAAATATATAAATCAATTACTATAAATAAATAAATAAATTCATAATTATTATACAGCTAATATATAATATATTAGCTAATATAATTTTCAATGATAATAAAAGATTGATTTAAAAAAGATTGAATTATGCCATACTTTATATATTTTCCCTCAATCAAAATCGTATATATTTTTTACGCATATGGAATGAAAAAATTATGGAAAAAAAAAATCAACCGTCTTCCATAATTTAATTAAAAAAAAGAGCAAACTCAATATCTTAATTAGTTTCCGAGCTTGCAACACACTTTACGCGAATCATATGTTGTATAATAATAAAAACAAGATAACAAATAAGGACGATACAATTACGAGATAAAATCAGAATAAATTACCATTCCATCAAATTTAATTAATTCCTAATTCCAACAAATTTCGCGCGGCAATGGTTAATTAATCAACGATTAATCCCAACGGATTAATCACACGATTAATCCTTATATGTTCGACGATTTTCTTTACCTCGTGAAACTCAATTGGCCGAGATGATAAATTTGAGGGCGGCGATATTTATTGCTGGTTAAACGTACTTTTTCCATACTTTTTCGTACGTGCCCGTTGAATGAAGCCAATGGAGCGAAAACTTATCGATTTGCCGGACCGAGAAGAAGGAGTAGTAACAATAGTTCGACGAATACAAATGTACCGCTCCCCCCTCCCCCCGTCTCCCTAGTTTTAATAGAGAGAGACACCGCGTAGATGAACTTTCCACGGATTCGTAATTTCCAACTTAATCCAACATGGACGAGGACACGAAGAAAGGTATAAATTCGCGTTTAGAACAATCGGCCATAATCGGGGCTAATATCTCGCTTCGATGAAATATCCACCTGCCACTGGGACCAGTGTGCCAAATTACAAATCGATATTCGGAATTTCGTCCCCGCGATTCCAACCTTCTACGTAACATCTTGAAGGATTGACGCGGATTCGGAGGAGGAGAGGAGAAAATTCATCATCGTGGAGCAAAGCCGTTCATCAATCAAAATTATTTTGAATTCCATTAGGCGGAAAACGTGGTAATTAATTTCCTCGAGATTCGATATTTTCGTCTAATTACTCGGTTGCTCGCGTGAAACGGTACGGAACGAGGGTAAATAGCAAAGATTTATATATATATATATATATTTACTTTGTAGCGAAGTTAATCCTTTCACCGTTTATTTCGGAAGAAATTTTGTATGGTAAAAATGTCAAGAATAATTTTAGTAAGATTATTATCTTAAATATATTATTATAACGGAATTTAATTAATATTTATTGGTTTATAGAGAATATCTGATAAAAAGTACCCGAAAATATTGATTCTATTAGAATCAGAAAATACGATAATAAATTTCCTAGATTAAATTTACTTATTCATACGAAACGAGTGAATTTAGCAAAGATTTATTACGGTAAAGTTAATTCTTTCGTAATTTATTCCAAGATATAGATTCTGGTTTAAGAATCATTCTAATAAATATCTTAAATTTTATCATAAATTTCTTTTATATGCAAATTATCTAATTATCTATCATTTATCTAAATTTTATCGTAGTTATATTTTAACGTTTGAAAACTTGTACACCGATCTTTCTATATAAAGTTTCTCTTCACTTACACTTTTCTTA
This sequence comes from Apis laboriosa, assembly GCF_014066325.1. Taxonomy (NCBI): domain Eukaryota; kingdom Metazoa; phylum Arthropoda; class Insecta; order Hymenoptera; family Apidae; genus Apis; species Apis laboriosa. Next base: position 588,720 of record NW_025222420.1, read on the forward strand.
AATTACATTTATATTTACTTGTTCCACTTTTCCGACAATGACTCCTTTAATTAATCTTTTTTCGCAACGTCACGTATGCGCATACATGAATAATTATAAGTTATTTCCTCCGTTGAATTCTTTCTTCTTCTAATTAGACATCGATCAGAATAGCTCGTCCCAATTGCAATTTATATAATATCGTGAATTGATCGGTCGTTGAACGTTGAATCACATTTCATCGTGCAGATATCCCTTATTTCATGGAATAATTTCAGGATAACCTTCCATGGCAGAGGCGTTCAAGATTGAAATTACAGCCATTCGTATCCATCAAACGTCAAGGAAACGTAACATTTCCTGTATAAAGTCGATTTATCTTTTCGATAGGGTTCAAAAAGAAAAAAAAAAAAAAAGTAACGTTTTCAAGAGCAGAATTCTTGGTTCAAATTTTAGAAAAAATTTATAGCAAAGCATAGATAAGGATAGTTTTGTTTTTGTCTAAATATGCTTTGATATTTGTAATTGAATTAGCAATAGAGAAATATTACGATAGCAATTAACTAATGGTCAATTTAATTTTTTAATTATAAAAAGGAATTTTGATACATTTTATTCTTTCTTTTTTTTCTTTTTTTAGGTTTATCATTGCAAATTAAAATAAGTATATATATATATATATGTGTCTGTGTGTTAAAAATTAATACATTTTTCGTTAAATTTATTAAATTGAAACAAATTATATTTTTGTATCTAATATAACTTATTATATTTTTAAAATATTTGAAATAGTGTCATAGTGTGAAGAAAACTATGAACTCGATATTGCTTCGTTTAAATAGCACATTTATATGCATACGCATATATTCTGCAGAACTTTCTGAATTGTTCTAACCCGTTTCAATGTAATCAATAATGCGAGAACATAGGAAAACTTTAATTAAATTCTATCTATGAATTTCGGCTAATTCCATCTTTTTTTTTTATTTATTTCAAAAATATGTTCGAAATACAGTAAGACGATTTCATTTATTTGAATTTTATTTATTGGAAATGAAATTTTTGATAATATCTAAATAAATCAGTTTTTTTTTAAATTGCATTTCATTTATCTGAACTTCTATTATATGAATTATTTATCTCATGCAATCAAATAAATGTATTTTCTGTTCCAGATCAATCATTAAAAATATTCGATATTTTTCATTTTTTTTTTTTTTAATAAATACGAAAATGATAAATAAATTCTGAAAATGAATTCTAATAAAAATTTATTAATATGTGTTTCTTTTTATTTTCTTGATAGCATTACGCATTAAAAATAAAAAATTAAAATTAATAAATTAATTAAATTAACGAAAAAGAAAGAAAATCTCAATTCATTATATATTAAATAATTTGAACTATTTTCTTAATTAAATTATTTTAATATAAAATTGAAATAATTATTTAATTAAAACACATATTTTATCAACATCTTTTGCTTGAAATATATTCATCCACTACTCCACTAACAATAGTATCCCAAAAACAATTTACTAATTATAAATTTATCATGAATAATATTTAGACTGCCTAGATTGCCGATATTTATAAATTAATACAAAAAAAATTGAGTATATAATAATTTAAAAAAAGCACACGATATAAGAAAAATACAAAAAAATATCCAAACCATCGAAATTCCATTTTTTTAAAATTATATTTATAAAAGCCTTGACTTTAAAAATTCCTCTTATGATATAGCATCGAAACAATGACGAAAAATAATATTTTTTACATGTAACGACACTCTAAATATTTCCATCCTAGCACGTTGAAAAGTTACCACCATTAACCGATCCTTCGTATATATACACACGCACATACTCTTCCTGCCCAAAGAACAGCCATGTAACTCAATTACAGGATCAAACAGCGCGCGCTCCCCCGTCACTGTAAATCACAATCAATTCTGACCAAGATGGTATAATGATCCTCGAGGAAGCGTTATGGATCGGGCTACTTCAAGTTAAGTCATTTTTCCGTTAAACCGGTTTACAGTGTCAAACTTCTCCTACTGATATATATATATATAAGATGGAAGAAGGATCGATAGCTGGCCGTGCTTTGCTAAAAGTCGGCCTGATCCAGGGGGGATGGCTTGGGGAGAGAGCAAGCACCGTGGATGCGGGCTGAGTTTCATGGAAGCGATACCTGTTAAATAACGTTCCTCGGAGGAAGCGCAATCGAAGACGTTGGGCAAATTCGATCAAGTGTACTCACGTAAATCCTCGTTTCCGTTTCAAGCGATTTTGGGGCTCAACTAGGGGTTTGGATCGACGATTCCGCCGGGATAATCTGCGTAAACTGGGCTCCGGAATTCGATACGTTTTCACCGATCCGATTCGTAAATGTACGACATATCGTTACAAATTGTCGCCGATTAACGTGATTGAAATGGTGTTACATTGGAATTTTAATGAGTTTGGAAAGCAACTGTTTCGTTGATTCTTTGGTGATGTGGGAAAAAGAGGTTTTTTAAAAGTCTCGTTTAAAATTAATTCGATTGTTTTTTTTCTTTTTTTATTTATAATTTATTTTTTGTAGATTGAATTCGATAAGATATTCCCTTGCATCTTATTTTAGATATTATTAATAATTTTTTCTATTCTTTTGGAACACGAGCAATAGTATAAATAAACATCGAATGAAATCGAATAGCATCCCCTTCGTGCCAGGGGCAATATGTAAATTCATTCATTTTTGGGGATGAACATTATCCTTTTATACTTGATTTCAAAATACGTTTGAAATGTAAAATTACACGCAAAGGAGTACGATTATTTACAATTCTAATATTTATCAGTATCACATCGGTGAAACAACTAATTAAAATTATTATATTATTGTGATACTAGTTATTAAATTTTGTTACACGATAAATTTAACTTGTTATTTATATTTTCACACGAGTTTATATTTTAATATTTAAATTTATGATTATTGCATTCGTTATTAGAAATGTTACAAGTTTTCAAGAATATACTCGACTTTTATACTATTGTTTAAAAATTAACAATGCTTAATCGAGTATTCATCTAATTAACTTAACAACGAAGAAACTAATTTATTTATTCAGAATAACATGTAACCAACATTGCTGGTGCATTACACGTTATAATGATATTATAAAAGTTAATTCGATCAAATAAACATCCTCATTAAAAAATTTGCATTGAACGTATTAGAAATATATATTACATGTATCTTCATCGAGTTATATCGCGATTTTCAAACACAATTTTACAATTTGTGATATTTTTATACCGTTAATTAATTTAAAAGGTCTCTGGGATCTCATGAATTCAGTTAATTGCTTATAAACGTTTCCGTTTCTCACGTCAGTTAGCGCAAAAGCTTTGGAAGCCTGATAAAATCAATTAACCACTCCTCCAAGCCCCTACTATTTTACGTTACGTTTCAATGAAACTGACTTGAAACAAACTTTCCCAGTAGCATTCGTACTTCATAACGTCGCCTCTAGAACCATTGGTGAACCTGTTATTTCCATCTGAGTGGTTTGCTAAATTGATTTGAAATCAGTTTGCCGAATAAGTAAAGATGTTTGACTCTTTCAAAATGGCGGAAACTAGGTTGTAATAATATTTAAATCAATTATTATTTGTTCATCGAGTTTTTTTTTTACAACATTTGTCTTTTCCAATTTAAATTGAAGAATGTATACCAAAATTTATATGTTATTTAATTTAATTTAAATTTCTAATTCATTAAATATAATTTTAATTTTTCTTTATATGATATAATTTTGTGATTATTAAAGTTCAATATATAATATTTTTTATGTAAGATGAATCAATTTTATCGAATCGTAAATCTAATAACAAAATCTATAAGTAAATCGTTGATGCAACAGTTTATCTTCAACCAAACTTCCATTTCTTTAAAAATAATTCTGTCATAAATGTAAGATGTATTATAATAAAAATATCAGAGGAAACTAAATCGACGGAATTGAAACATAAATTTAATTGTATTCAACAAAAAGGAGAAAAAAAAAAAAAGAAAGAGGAACGAGTAAAAAGCAAAAATATAACGAAACATTTCAAATACTTTTATCCACGTTCTTTTTAAGAAGAAATAACGAAAAAGCAAGAATTGTACGTGAAACGTATTTAAAAAAAAAATGAGACAAAACGAATGAATTTTTGCACAGCTTAAAATATTTCATTATTTAAGTTACAATGTCGCTTTTTATAATCGTCGAAATTTAAAATGAACCACTTTTATGAGAAATTATCCGCTATATCGCGAAACGGAAAGACGATTTTTACGCGAAGAGGACGTCGCAGCGCCATCTAGCGCATCCCCGAACGTTTCTTTGTTATATTCCGAGTAATCGACTTGGGAGCATTTTGCGGAGACGTTCAACGTCTTGGCCATTCAATGGTGGCCAACTCGTCGTTTTTGCGGAAAAACTCGTTGGAAAACGTTTTTCGTGCCCGTTACTTTTAATGTCTTTGAAAAATTGAAAGAAACTCCCCCTCTCCCCCGCCCCTATATAATGAACCATAGCCTATGCTATACATCGTTTAAACTTGCAACGCCTCCCTGGAAACTTTCCACGGCCATTCGAAAGGAAACGAATTCCTGTAACTTCAACGAGCACCATCTGAATGCATTTCCAATTCGATTCGAAATCACATCGGCCAGACGTTTCCATTTTCCAAGGGGTGGGATTTCAAGGGAAAGTATCAAGGGAGAAGTGGGTGCAAAAGTTCTTTGTACTGTTCATAAATAGAATTGTTCTTCTTTAATGGATTTTAATAAAATGGAAAAGTAAAATTTAGTTACAAGTGATTCAATAATGCAAAAAAAAAAAAGTCTTTGCTTGTTTTAAGAATTGAAGTTTAAATAAAATACGTACGTTCTAACATGATTATTTATTATTAAACGAATCAGGGTTATCATAAGTCCATTTTTTTTTGATAGGATCTTGTCCTATATATTTATTTAAGTTATTAAAACTTGTAGAATTTTTTAATCATTTAATCATGCCAGTAATCTGATTAAATTTTGAAGTGATAGTTTGAAAGTATCCTATCCTAAAAGTAAAGCAGATCAATTTTTTCCTCGTATTAAATTTTTATAACAAACTTGAAGATAAATGTTTTTTCTTTTTTCCCCCTCTTTACTTTAAAGAAAACAAATTTATCCTGCTTGACTTTTTATAAATCTTCTTCGAACTTCTTAGCTAATTTTTCTTTCGAGTTAAAGAATTTTTTTTCCGAGCTTAACAACTCTTAACAACTTCTTCTAGAATTCCAAACTTCGTCACAGATTTTATTATGCTATAAAAAAATTTTTTTTTTTCTTTGTTGAACATACATTGGTAAAATCTTATATCAATTTTCAAAGAATTGTTTTTGCAATTGTACTACGCTACACCGATAAGATAACGTATATCGACATATATTCCAAAAGTTTTTGACTCGAATATCGTAGACATAGAGAAATAATTCGTACAAATAAATTCCGGAATACTTGTAGAGCACATTCAACCGACGATAAAGAATGAACTCCGCGCCCGCAAATGCTCCCCATTTTTCAGAAAGATCGAATTTTAAATATCTCGATGGACCCATTCGAAGTTGGGAAACCTTTTGATAATAACGACGAAAGTTTAAGCTAAATGTTCGTCGAGGATACTAACTTTTAACCCAGAATCATAAATCGCGATCGAATACCCATCTATATCGCGAAACGATATTTGTTTCATGATCAACGTCTCGAGAAAAAGATCTTGTATCTTTTCCTTCAAAACATTGCAAAAATAACAACAAATAACAAAGATCGTCGAAGATCTAAATATTTATCTTCATATAGATAAGTATGACTTTCCACTTTTTTTAAAATATTGTTCATTGACATTTTTTGAATTGATTACTATCTCTTGGAAAACTTGTTGCTCAGAGTCTATGAAGTTTGTAAATATTCTATAATATTGCGTTTCATCATCAAAGATGAAGAATGCCATAAATTTTTCATAATTATATTAATTTCTGATTTTTAAAAAAGATAAAAATACGAGACATCCTAACTTATTCCTTCATTCAAAAATTAAACTTGCTAATTCAATAAATATATTTTAGCCAATTACATTTTTTGCATATCAACTTTTAACATTTGTCTTCGTGAATCGAAAATAATTCATTCTATATATCCTCTGATATAAACACATTATAAACAACTCTGGCATAAAAATTAATAATCTTCACAATTTAAAAATACATAACGTTATATATATATACACACACACAATAACATACTGTGCCATTGTGTAACAACTTCAGCCATGACGGATATATAACGACATAATCGCTCAAGGGGTTGATAATTCATCCACGCTCCGCTCCAAGACGATGTAATAGTTCATAAATGGGGCACGAGGATCCGGACTGATTGTGTTCCAGGTTAAAACGTTGAAACGCCAACGAACGTGGCAATGATGGGAGCGACATATGATAAGTACATCGCGTGTAATTTTCTACTATTTGCCAGATATAGCATACGAAGTGAAATACACGATCGTACACATACACACACACACACACGCCACACGTCGGGCCTGGTGGTAATAAAGTACTTCACAGCCGTGAAAGAGCTCATTTTTCCTTCTACCTTCGTTTACGCTTCATTATACATCGCGCGTCAACAACAGGTAATCAGGCGCGGCTGTGAAACAACGCCGCGAAAAGTGGCTCGTGATAAACTATTACGGGGAATTACGCTCCTCTTCGAATATCGAAGCGATGTGAATAATACTTGACGTTATTATTCCCTTGTGCATTGTTTAGCTTCTCGTTGTTCCAGCTTTCTGCATAAAGTATTCACTAATAGATCTGAAGTGAAAATGATGATCCTCGATGTATAGATTGGAAAGTATTTCATTGGAAAAAAAAAAAAAAATAGGAAATATAATATAATAATATATAGTTCCATGAACATAATGTATATTCTTCGTAAGTTATTATTTTTATTTATCAGTTTAGCTGTTTGCTCCTTATAAGATTGTCTTAGCTTTCCACGTAAGGTATTCTCTAATAAATGATTCCTTTTGTAGCATGTTCCGAAATATGTTAAATAAATAAATAAATAAATAATAGTTTGATGCGTGGGGATTTGGGAAATATTTCGTGATAAAAATATGAAGTACTCTACAAGCATAATATACATTCGTTATATATAAATTATTTATCGCGTGTACAGGATAAATATAAAATAGAATTTAAATATTTCTATATTGGAATTGAAGATAAGATAATTGACGATGGTAAAAAATCTTCTGATTTTCTTCAAGATGTTTCGAAAATCATTCGATTGAAATCTTTCTAAAATCTAAAATCATTTTGATTCTACGAACGAAAATATTAACGTGTAAAATTCAGATTTTTCTACCCTTCTCAATTTCATTTATGTATGTATAATGCATGTATAATAAAAAATTGATTCCTAAACATAATAATATAATTATTAGTATCTTGTACATATATTATGTAGATATATAAATTATATTTTTCCAATATATATTTAACTACAATAATGTTATTGTTTCTACTTTTTTCTTTATAACTGAAAACTTAAATATGTCCTTAAGTTACAATGCGTGGAAAATGAGAATTTAAGAAAAGCAATTTTTATTATATGATATATTTTTGTAGATTACTGATACGGGTTTGGCAGAGTAATGTAAATCCTTACGGATAGAGTTAGACTCTCCCGAAGTTTCTGAAAGTTTATTTCTCTCATTTCTAGTGGTTTAATTACGTGTCATAAAACTGAAGTTTCTGAGAAGTAAATTAGAAATTAGTTGTAACGGTCTGGGAACCAAAGTGTCAGAACCTGAAGAAAATTCCCCACTGTTGTAGAACTTTCATCCACTCCGAATTTAATCCGAGTATCGTTAAACTCTTGTCGAAAAGAAAGCATACGAATCGTTGAAACGTTCATTCGGCGCTTCGTTATATACGAAACGTATTTCGAAAATATTGAACATTACATTTATCACTGCTCTAATTTATTTTTTATCGTAAAATTTATTTGTACAATAAAAGAAAGAAAGAGAATTTGCTTAATTTCGATCACGAAGATCACCACAACTTCGTGATTTAATTAATTATAATTTTTCAATAATAATTGCATAATATCTTTAATAATTATGCAATGAAGAAAAATGAATATTTCGTTAAAGAAAATTAAAGCAAAATTATATTATATTCAACAATCTCCATTATTAAATATATATATTTAGTTTTAATTTTTCTTAAGAAAAAAGAAAAATTCTTAAAACTATTCCCCATCGCTTCGTCCATTCGTGTTATTAGGATCAAAGAAAACAAGCCGGGCGAAATCAGTCGGAGAATTGCATCATACGATTGGCCACGGTATTTCCTATATTTTCACATGAAATTACCTCTGGACCAACGTGCAGAGAGAAGCAACGTTTAATTAAAAAACACGAACGGCCTAGACGAGAGGGATAAAATAAAGAGGAATGAGAAACGAAAGCAATCGCGTTACGAGACGTAGCTGACAACCACCGTTGTCCCAATTTCGCGCGTGGCAATTAAACGTTATTCGTTGGCCACACGTAGAGAAAATTGCTCAGTCAGAGAGCACCCTGTATTGTTGTTCTTTACTTTTTATCCCCACCTCCCTCCGCGCAATCACTTGCGGATTTGGACATATGGCGTGCAATGAAATCGAATATCCAGCGTTTCAATTAATTTTCGAAACACGAGAAATACACGACTCTCCTTCCGTTTATTTCCAGTTACTTTTTAGGTTATTGCACGCCCAAATAATTCGCTTTTTTTGGCGAAACTATTTTTGTTTGGCGTCGTGAAAAAGGTAGTATTCGATCACCACTTCAAAATTTTAGATCTTTCAAATGCCTATCGCTTTTTCCTGCATTCAATTTCTGCAATTTTCGGCATGTGATTGATATAAATGCACGAAACATGTATCGTTTAACTTTTCGTTACAGGCGTAGATAAAAAATGTTGTAAAAATTGATCTTTATTATTTTCCCTATCGCCAATTAATTACAATATTGTATCCTATATTGTTTTTTTACACGTTATTTAGTAGATTAATTATACTAATTTTTAAAAAAATATTTTTGTTGTTTGTACCAATTTTAAAAAAGTTATTTTATTTTAAAAATTAAAATGTGATCAAATATTTTTTGCCAGGGGTGGTATACATATTCTTTGAAACGAATGCAGGAAAGATATGTGATATTTATTTAAAATGTAATTTCATTTGTAATTTTAATTCGTGAAAAGATATTATTAGAGAAAAATTATGTAATATTTATTTATTCAAAATGCGTGCAATGCAATTTATTATAATAAAAATTTATTAGATTAAAGGAATATTTTTCAATTTTTTGGGGGTAATGGATTATATCCAGCTAGAGATTACGATTTATTTAAAAAAATATATTTTAAAAATATTTAAAGCTACTTAATACTAAATATAAAAATTCAATAAATTTTTATTATTTCATTTTATTATTTCATTAATTTTTTTATTTATTTACGAAACATATTTTTTAAATATTAATGAATATTAAAATAATATTATATCAGAAATAATATACGATATGTTTATTGGATAATTACAAAATTTCATTTTTCATTCCTTTGCGATCCAATAGCCACTGTTTAATAAATTATTCAATGTAAAAAGATTAATTGGTAAATACAGATTACAAATATGCATATATAGACATATATTTAATTTTATTATGCATTAGAAATTAGTTAGAAAAATTCTGAATGAATTTAATAAAATTCTCTATATTATTGTACTTCATTGTAATATATTCACGAATTAAAAATAAAGATATACACGAGTTAATTAGAGAAATTCACTATGATAAATTGCATTTAATTTTAAGTAATATAATTAAAAATTCTTTTATACATGATGTAGCTAATGCTTAAAAGACTATAAAGTAATAGCAAAAAAGTAGGAAGCTAAGAAGAATCAAAGATTTAGTAACTGAAAGAATTAAAGATTTAAAGATAAAAAGATTGCAATAAGATTTCAGAGCTATTCGCAGATTCAAAGAATCAAAGTATGTAAAAATTATAAAGGTAAAATATAAAGGATAAAATTTCAAAGAAATTAAAAATAAAAGCATCAAAAAATGAAAATCTTCAAAAAGATTCAGAAGATATGTGCAAAAAAGTGAGATTAGAGGTATTATAAATATTTTAGATATTTGCCTAATGAGAGATATATAAATTTTTAAATAATTTGGACAATCTAAATATAATGAAAAATATGAAGAAATCTAAAACGAAATTTGATGTCACGAAAATAAAAGCGAATTTATTTTTTTTATCGTAAAAATAGAAAGAAAACCTAATAAAATAACAAAAAACCTATTACAAAATATACTATAACACATTCATTCAAAAAAGTTTTTATAATTTTTGTTACTTTATTGTTTAAAATAATTATCTATTTTGAACTATCAAACTATAATTGATAAAATAAAATATCAATATATTACAGAAACCCGAATGAAAAACTTTAACCCCAATGAAAAATTGTAGAAAATATTTTTGTATCAATATTAATTTTTAATCAAATATAATGTTATACAGATAGAATTATTCTATCACGGAAATGGTGTTTTCATTTTTGCTTATCTGTATTTTTTCAATACTTATATTGGCAATTGGACCGGAAACTGGTGCAATTTGAATACATCCGCGAGCACGATAACAGAAAATCAAAACCCATTGGCATGGAATTTAATTAAATCTGTTATTTGAATTCTGATCACAGGGCCATGGCTAATAATATTTTCAGAACTGTAAAGTTTTTTTCACAAGATTCAAATGAATAAGTAACGTAAATTAATTTTTAACGATTTTGTTACGATTCAATGATTTTATAAGAAAATACAATAAAAATTGGTACGCGAACGATCGGAATTTCGTCATCAATTTTACTCTAATTTTTTTTTCTTTGTTTTTTTTTTTCCTTTCTTTCTTTTTCGTTGTAACGAAATCGAATATCGTGCATTTTAATTGAACGTATCAATGTCGGTTTCAATGTCGATAACACACTTTTAATTTATTTTATATTCTAAAAATTTGTAATCACTTGCACTTATTATATGTTATATAATAACGTATATAACTTACTTATCTCTAAGTATATTATTTTATACACATTATCATGACATTTGTTGAAATATTTATAGTCATTTATAATTATGTTCATCAAGTTTAAAAAGAAAAGCCTAATAATTTCAAATTAATTAAAAATCTGGTTTTTGAAGCATAATATAATTTAATATCTATCTCTTCAGTTCTATCTCTTGATATTAATATTAATCCTCTTAAAAAATCTCAAAAATATTTCAATGTTTGTTTAAATTATTTTAAATTCTTTATTTTAATATCTCTTTAGTACATACTAATATATATTATAAGTATATATAATATAAAATCCCTAAATCCCTATAATAATAAAAAAAAAATCTTTCAATCATAAATCACAAAGAAACCAGATATTGAAATAATTTAATTAATAATTAAAGATGAGAATCAATTCTACATAGGTATTCAGATATAAAAGATTAATTAAAGTCCTTAATATGATAAAATTAAATTCCCTGGAAAGGATTTAATAAATTAATTTCATCCTTGTCGAAGTTTATCAAATATAAGGTATCCTGTTTTTAGAAAGGATTAAATGCACATCTGTAGGGAAATCTTGTCAATCAAAGCACCTGTTCGGTGGCTGCTAACACTTTCCTTTAGAGATCACCAACTACATAAGCGTCCAGAGTTTATAGATGTAGTTGTCACAACAAGGTTGAAGGACTGACAGATTTCACCCTGAAGCACACTCTATCTCCTCTCAGTTTTCCACCCTTCCTCTCGCTATCAGGTTACATTGTCATTCAAGCATCTACTATACATCATGACTCAAAATGTCACTCGATTAAATGAAATTTATATTTTAACCTCCATTTAAATAAATTTATTATATTAATTTCTTTGATTCCTTTTATCGTCTTTTACCGTCAATACTCTTCTGTACAATCTATATAATTTAAAATAAACTAATTTATATTCAAAATTCGATATGAAAGATACAGTATTTTAATTATAGAATGAAATCAATATTACAATTATATGCATAAAAAAAAAAAAAAGAAAAGATTTCATAAAATTATATGATACTATTGTGATGCTATTATGATGTATAAGGTAATTTAAATAAGCGTATTTCTGATTTTTTTTTTCCATCACAAAAACTCACGTTCATTTCAATCTAATAGAATCAAATTCAATTAATGGATTAAAATAAAATACAATAGAAAATCCGTGATAAAAATATTCGATTGAAATAAAATGGAATAGAATTCCCGCGATAAAAATCTGATAACGTTAATTAATATTATTTCGTATTCATTTTTAATTAAAATACGTTTTTTCGATTATAATAAAAATTTAAAACGAGAACAATTGAAATATTAATAAATTCATATTGAATTTTATTAATCATTTCTAAAGTCGAAAAATAAAATTACATGCATATATATTTGTTGAGTCCACGTTTCATTTTTGAAAATGATCGAGGACATTCGTCTGAAATTCAGCGACAGTGGCTGCAATGATTCGTTCAAATTATTCGGAACGACGTCGTTAAATTTCTCACTTTAATATTGTGTGTACTAGAAATGAATTCTATCATGCAAACCGGATGTGAATTGCTAGAAGACAATTTGAAGCTACCTTGTAATTCAGACTGTTCGAAAGCAATTTAAATTCTCTCTCGGCAAATTCAAATTGCTTTTGCAGATTCGTATCGTGTTTGCATTGCATTTCGTAGTTTGTACCGCGCGCTGCCCTCCATCTTGCAATTTATTTTCTACACACAAGACATTTTTCTTCGTGTCAAATAATATAGATACGATTTCAATATTTTAAGTATAACTTCATTTACACTCTATTCAATATAATTCATAAATTTTTAAATTTTAAAAATCGAAACTTGGCAATTTGTTAACTTTGTTAGCTCTTAAATACAAAATGATACGATTTCGAGAAAATTATACAATTCGAAATTTTATCTTAGAAAATAAAATCTCATCGATCTAACAGTATATACAATATCGTTAAAAATTAATTATTAAGAATGATTTGAAATTCAAATAATGAATTATTTCTAAATTTAACGAAATAAATAATCGATAAAATAATTTCAAAAACAAAAGTTGTTCTTATTATTTCTATTAAAAATGTAAGCACTTCTGAAGAATATTCGAAAAAATAAAAACTTAAAAATTGATTGTTTAAAAAATATATATATATAATCTATTTTTTTAACAGAAAATTTTCTAAAAATACATATTGGATCAATTAATGATCAATCCTAATAAATGAATAATAGCATTGAGCAATAATAACGTAAACATTTCGCGAAACATTCGTATCGCTTTATAAAAAAATACGTGATATAAAAATTCCTCGAGACATGCCAAGTTTGAATTAACCGACGAAAATGGGAGTAGATACGTAGATTGTTGGAACAAACACGGGAAACGAAAAGGCGTTTACGCGAAATCTAAAATCTAGCGCGAGGTCGCGTTTTACGGTGAGCTGCACTTTCGACGCGGGCACGACTCCGCGCGAAAGAAGCGTGGGTACCGGAATGCGAAAGAATGCGGGGGCGATGATGTCTGCCCGACTCATTACACCACAGCCCCGGAAAGTCTCGGGCAGAACCGTAGAGAAGCGGTTCTGCGCTGCGTGAAACGATAAATAAAACGTGGAAAGAGAGACGTGGCAACAGGAAGAGGCGTTTCTCGAATGCGGAACCGCGTTGTGCATTGTATATATATCGGCTCGCGCGTGCACTTATCAAGGAGAAGAGGTAGAAAAACGTGGACAACGTTCACCTCGATGGAACGTGGAACAAAATCATTAACTCTCTCGGTGATGATCGAAAGAAGTTGCATACATCGTCGCGCAGACGCGTATGGCTATCGTAATTTTTCCGATGCATCTGGTTCCTTGATTCCCATGTCGGCAGAAGAAACGCACGAAGAAACTTACTTTTTTCACGCATTTTGCGGATTTTTTTTTTTTTTTTTGTTAAATTCAAATAATTTAAAGCGATCCTCTTTTTCTCTTGCAAAAAAAATTTTGGAAATAAATTGGAATCAGGATAATATAATTGTGATCACTATAAGAATTATTATTTTATTAAAAATTTGGCGATTAATGGGATTCGAATAAACGATGTCATTAACATCGTGAAAATGACAGGAAGAGAAAAACTTTTGATTCAGATTGGGAATTATTGATCTAGAATTTAATTCGTTGCCTTTATATTAAATCATTTATTAACTCTGATTTAAACGTATCTATCATTTGAGATGCGAGGGGCATATAGTATATGCTACTGGACTTGTTCCAATCCTCAGATTATTAATTCAAACCACTGTGAATATGTTGAGAGGAACTGATGAGAGGAAAAGATAATTTGCACTACTTATAATGGCAAGACGTTTATTTGCAAAAAATATTATTTTTATTGAACTCAAAGAAATTTTTTGTGCGGATTACTTTGCGAATATTTTATTTGGATTTATTTGAATGTTGTTCGTTTAAATTATTTTAACATCATTTAATATATATATAGGAAAGAAAAAAAAATATCTATGACTTCGTTTCTTCTCATTAAAAGAGAAAAAGAGTCATTAAAAATAATGAATATTTCTTTTCAAAGCATAAAAATTGTACGATTTTTTAAAGAAATGGTGATTTTATTTTTAAAAGCTAAATTGTTTCTAGATGTAATAAATATATGTTTTTATTTCGTATAATTTCGCATAAGTCGATTATTGAATAAAAATTTAATGAAATGAAAATAATGGATTCCATAATGCAAACTTGCAAAGTATATGTAAATAGAACATTAAGGAAAATTCTAAAAACAAATTCTTGCGAAATTATTTTTTCATGTATTTGTATCTGGTGCGAGAAAAAACGTTTACGTTATATATATAATTAAGTGATTCTATGATTCTATGCATCGATTATTGATTCGAAATTATTACAAAATTAGAATCATATTTGAATAATTCGGGACGCTTAATTAACCTGGTCAATATGAAATCATAGATTACATAAACACGTAAAATCATACGAAATTTAATGAATAAATATGTTATTAAATATTACTTAATATAGATATATTAATTTAAGAATTAAATCAGAATTAAAATTATTACGTAAACATTTCCTTTCTAATTTTCTTTATAATATTCCACGCCTCTGATTATTATCAAAAATTACTGATATATAATTATTAAAATTTATTACTTTTCTCATTGCGCCCTTCACTTGCGCATAATTCCATTATAACTTTTCAAAATATTACTCACATTCCATATTTACCGAACATTTTATAATTCCTAGGAGTCTAGATGCGCGTACCGTGCTAATAAAATTTTAAAAAATTTTTCAAAATTACGCAAACATGTTATACCCGTAAAATTTCCCCCGGCCAACTGTTGTAAATACTTTCTCGAATCGCCGTACAAAATGGAAATTATCTACTATGAAAATTGGCTGCTACGTTCCCGAAGAACCGAAATCATCATCGAACCGCGCTCTCCCCGTACGTGAACCATAAACGTTACACGCTTCCACGAGAATGATAGGTTAAAATAATTTCGCGTAACGGAAAAAAACGCGCGAGAACTGCGTAAGTAATTGCGGTGCGCAACGAGGATGCGCATCACCGCCTGTAACCATCTCGTTTCGTTCTCCTCCACCCTATTTATAGACCGAGCTAAGGAAACGTCAAATTCCATCGGCTTATCTCGTGACAGGGCGCGTGCTATTGCGTCACATCGAATGTCGGGTGGAATGAGCGTTAACACGTGCCATCTTGACGGAAGGAAGCGGCATTACGTATCGACGACGTAACGTATGAACGACAGGTGATACCGACGGAACTTCTATTTCCGCATCCGGTATCGGTAATCAGCTTTACGATGACCGTACGATCCGATACGTCGTAAACCTCGCAATTTCGCGATAATGCATCACGCGTTTTAGTTTATCCGTTCGTCGTGATGACGCATCGAATTAGGCTTCCCTTTCTTTTTACGCGGTGTGAAATAATAATAGGGTTCATCGAATTGGGATGCGATGCAAAGATGTTTTGTTTATCGATTTCGTTTAACTCTTGAATATCCTCGATATTGTCGCTGGAGAAATGATTTTTAGATAAAAGTTGCGAAATATAAAATAAGCGACGAAGAATTTATTTTTCTATTTAAGAATTTGTGGTGTTCTCGCGGATTCAAGAAATAATTAATTTTATTAAATTTGCCCGTGTTTATATGAATTTAGATATACACGTATGTGTCTATTATATGTGTTTATTAATATTCTTTTATGTTTCTGTAAATTAGATTAGATTTTGTATAAAATAGAATAGTTTTTTTTTTTTCATTTGAAATATCTTTCTAATTTTGAAATATTGAATCCTTTGAAAGATGATTCAAAAATTCATTAATCGAGACATCTTATGATTTACAACAAATTCTCTAATATATTTTATAACAATTGACACATCTTTCACGATTCATCATTTATATTTTATTGTTAATTTTTAATCGCAAAAAATTTAACCACGAGTAAAAATAGAATTCATAATACTCGAATACTCGGCAATATGTTATATTTCTAACATTGATCGTGTGAAATAAAATATAGCCAGTTGAAACAATCGTAGGATCGGTTTCGATGCAACAATTTTACAAAGAATGTAATAAAGAGAAATATATACATTCTCGTTGATGCGTACACGATGTTATAAGGAAGCGAGTGCAGCAACAATAGCTGTATATTATACTAATAGGGTTGGAGGGGATAAGGTGCAATCCTCTTACAAGCCTACAATGTTCGTAGTCAACAATGAACTCATATTCTCATGTTTTCTACGACTATTCCCACCTTCCGTGGTTGTTGAACCAGACTTTCCTGCTTTTAACACATTAACGTTCAACGTTAACATTTCATTTCTTCAACTTTTTCTCGATCGATACGCGTAATTTCATCATATTTTCTAAGATCTCAATTATGAAGCGTTTTTTTTTTTTAATTTGAATCATTTATGGCATTGTGATAAAAAAAAAGTAAATTTATATTAAGTTGAATTATTATATTTATTATTGTAATAATTGTTTATTTACGTAAAATGATTAAAAAAAAATTTAATTCCTACATATTGGAGATATTTTCAAATTGTAGACAATATTTTATATTATTTGTACGTGTCAAACATCATATTGCTAAAGATACATTGACATTATGCTAATAATTCAATTATATTTACGAGATTTAACTGTCAGCCGATCTTTTTTCACGAACGAAAAATCGAGAGAAATGATTAAAGTGGAGGATTTTATATCATTTCGATAAAATGTAGAATCAGAAAAAAAGAAATGATAAAATAACATTTGTGAAAACAATGAGAAAAACAAAGAATGGTATGACACACTTTAATTAAATTTTATTGACAATGAAATATAGGTAGAAATGTAAATACTATTTTGCATTGCATGCATAAATTGATTATAATTGTAAAAGGTATGGAAACTAATTTACATCTATTATGATCGAAAATTCGTTTGGAGTATGGATTTTATATTGAATTTTCCATAGAAATTAATTGAAAATACAAAATAAATATACATGAATAGAGTTAAGTGTGAGATATTTTCAAAAGATTGATTTTAAAGTACAAAAATTGATATATAAAATGTCGATTAAAGATTATTTTTTAAATTATAAACTATTTAAACTTGCAGCTTAAATGAAACAAGAGAAAACGAAATAGTTTTATCCCCCTAACATTTCAATCTATGGAAAAATATATATCCAAGTAACATTATATAAATCTAGAAAAAATTAATTTTGAACAAAAGTAAGATCTTTTTACTTATAAGAAAATGATCACGATCGAATTTCATTTTGATTTTCAATTCAACAACATCAAACAATATTACTAAAAATATAAAGATATACGAAAGAAAGCTATCCTTTTCTCAAATATTATCTTAAATATAGTTTCTCAAAATATTCTATAAATGACAGCTTACTATAAAACTATAATTCTCAGGTTAACATAGTTAAAATACCTATTTAAAAAATTTACAAACACATTTCCACTAACATTCAAACAGTTAAAATAAAGTTATTTAAGTTGAAAATAAAGCAGCAGTTCATATTCGATTAAACTTTAAAAATAGGATCGGTGAGAAATCAGAAATTTCCGAAATCTCACTAATTTTGAGGATCCAGCCGTATCAGCACAATGTGACCAGCATGAACTTCCCCAAGGATTACGATGCCGTAAGGCAAGCGCGTTACTGAAAGCTTCGAAAGCAATTCAACGAGACCACCACTGATATATCGACGAATTTACTATATCTCACACGCTACACAGTGAAAACGGACAAATTTCATCGTGCGCCTTCTTCTTGGCATTTCCACTCCTTCGCGTTTTCATGGCAACCAGTCATGGAAGGTACATAACCCGGGAGTAAATCACAACCGTGTACAAACACGGGGCACATACTTCCGAAGTTAAGCTCGCTCAGAATAGGGTTTCAGCTGAATCTAGAGGCGGAGAATGATGAGTACGCGGGGAAGTTGATACCAGAGAAGACAACAAGGAATTGGGAACTCTATTGTGGTGCATTTCCTATCTGCGGTATATTTGTTTCGAATACGTATTGTTTCTTAGCGTGACGAAAAAGAGGGAATAATAGTTTTTGAAACGAGGATCGTTTTAATAATCGAATTATATTTCTGTGTAAGTGTAAGTCGATATATATATATGGTGATAAAAGATGGTAAAACTTTTAAGTATATTGATTATCTTCAAAGTTGTATTTTTCATTTCGATTATTCAAGTTATTTGCTTCTTTTCTTGGATTTTTAATGAATGATGATCGTCTCGAATTTCTGAATTTCTTTTTTTGGAAATTTGATAAAAATATGGTATGAATTATGTCAAAAAATGCGAAATGAAATTGAAATCTTTTGTAGATTTTTATAAGAGAACGTAATTTTCTGATAATGAGAAATTAAACATTAAATAATGTTAAATTAAAAATTAAAATTGTGAAAAAATGGAAGAAGAATATGTTATAGAAAATTTTTTATAACCAGAAGAAGAAACATTTGCTTTAATTGAAACGAAATATTTTTTTGATTCATATTCACTAAACCCTTTTTATTACCATATATAATTTTATTACCATATATAATCAAAGAAATCATTAACTGATAAACTTTTTGAAAAATTCTTACTCCCAATATAATTAATGTTTAACTTTATAGAAATATTATCGTTTTTATGCGATTGATATAACACTGACTACTATCCTTGAGTTTATTACTTTGAAACGAAAAATGCTTGAAAAAAAAGTCAAGCATAGAAAGCAAGTCGAAATTTTGTTTTAAAAAATTCAAATTAAAAAGGGAATATTTGTTGAAAACGTAATATTTTAAAACTAATAAAAATCATATCGAATGTATATTTTATTATAAACTAAAAGTTTTGAGATGAACTTAATTTTTCATGTATACTATATTATCAATTAGAAATTATTATGTTTTTATATTTTTGTTTAAAAATTTTTACGTAAACATATTACGGAAACATATTATTTTAATAAAAATGTTATAACAAGTTATTAACATGTAACTTCTACTTTAAAACAGTAAACTTCCTCTTTGAAGTTAGAAGAACAATAGCGTGATAGAGATTAAATTACTATCTGAAAGCATGCATCTACAGCGCGAAAATAAATCTGTACAATTAGCGTATGCAATCTCGTTTAATAAGACGTCACTATTACGAGATGGGTATTAAAATGTATATTCAGAAACGCTTTAATAAACAAAGCTACGTTTAATTTCTTTACGAAGTAAATATTCTTTTCACGAAACTAGTATTTTGTGTAAATGTATTTGAAGAAATTCATTAATTGTATGAACAAACAATTTTAATAAATATAAAAATCCAAGCTAAAGAAGTATTCAAAAATTTATATTATAAAATATAATTAAAATATGAAATTAACTTGACATTGAAATTAACTTGATGCAACTCGAAATTACTCTTTAAAAACCGTGCAAAAATATTTAAAATTTAAAATATTAAAATTTTAAATATTCTTTTCAATAATTTTTAAGGTAAAATATAATTTAGATACAAACACTAAAACAATATATAAATTAAATAAATTGAATAAAATATTCATAAATATTTAAAATGTCATTTTAAATTATAGATTATTTATTTTTTTTAAATTTTTATTCAATATTATCCTATTTAATTCTGTATCATTTTATTACTTTTAAAATATTTCTACGATGTGTATTTTGAATTTTTAACTATATCTAATAATTCTGTTCAAATTTTATGAAGAATTAGAGAAAATTCATGAAATTGTCGATAATTTTTGAACTCAAAAATGTCGATAATATGGAAAACTTTCCAAAAGTTTTTCCGCGCTGTTTGGAATTTTGTATTTAATGAACGTGTATTAAATCTGCTTGAAATTAATATTAAATTGATTTTTAGAACATTTTTATACGCTTGCCATGAAAATAGAGAGGGAAAATCGAATTAGAAATATACTATTATCAGAGATGTGAGTACAAAAATTCACACAGAATAAAAAATGACTTACATCTTATTCATTTTATTATTTAATCCGATATATTCTACTATTTAAACTATTGTTTCATTGTTATTCTATCGCATATTATCATTTCATTCTAAGTTATTCGATTAACCGATAATATCGAATTAATTTGTTATTAATTACATACATATTATATTAAATAATTTAAATTCACTTTTTATTTAATATACGTGTAATTTACCCTCTTTTTATTCTCTTCAGATTTATATATTTTTAGATCAATGTTAAGCTCTTTTATTTAAATATGTTTTTGCACAATCATAATTAATAACATAAACTTTCACAAATATAATAAAAAGATTTAATATTGGATATTAAATCTATGTACATATACATATTTATAATAAATTCGTCTCGATATCTATTTAACATAATAAACAAAAAAAAAATTATAACATTATATAAAAAAAATTCAAGATGATCTTAAAAATTTATTTTAAAAAAACAAATTGGATTTTTATGATTTATTTTGATTTATTAAAAAAAATCGAAAAAATTATAAAATAAAACACGATCTAATTGAAAGATCAAATAGAAGTGAAACAGTGAAAAGAAAATAACATACTGATATATAACATTTGTAATGCGCTACATTAATCTATCAAACAAAAAGTAGTATGTCAAACTATCATACGAAATGATCCAGAAAATAGAGACGGTTCGAAAAATACTCATAAACAACTAAACGACATCAGAATACTTATCCATACTATATCCCTTATACATATATGCGCGCGTTCAGATATACATTTTATTATAAAACTTTTTTACGAGCATCATATAAAAGTTCAAGTTCCATTTCGAGAGACCTGGTGGAATCCTTTTTCAACGTCCGATTACTGGCCATCGCCCTGCACGGACTCGAAAACTTTAAAGATTCAACGACCGCTTCTGAATCTTGCAATATTAACTGAGCCAACCCCCCCCCCCCACCGGATAGATTTCTCGATTTCCATTGGAAATTAAATACGGCCGGATACGTAGCGGATACCAGTCGATCGTAACACTTCCATCTGTTGGATTAAAAGATCGTCTGGTGCAGATACTTTCTCGGCCGAATCGATACCAATCGTTAGAATTAATGTCTAGTTTTTCCATGGGTTAATATCGGCTGCCCCTCCATTATTGAAGGTTAAAGTTGATCTGTCGTTTTTGTATGATTTTTTTGTTCGATCGGAATTTAAATTTATTTTTCGATTTTGATAATTTTTTGATCGTTATATGATAGGATTTTATTTGATTTTTGGATCTAATGACAAGATAAAATTAAATAAGATTTATATATTGTGCGGTATATTGTGATTTTTAAGAAGAAAATTTTTATTTGAAGTGATAATATATTTTGATGCTTGTTATAATTTGTTATTTCGAAAGGAAGAAATATTTAATAATAAAAAAGAATAATTTTAATTCAATTAATATTAAAAACAATATTTTATAAATAATAAATATATGTATTCCTAAAATTTTAATAAAATTCTCCCTCTGTGTCTGAATTTATGATATGTATGATTAGAATTGATGATGAAAATTGTTTAAAAAATACTGATCTAACTTTTGCAAATAATTTAAATAATTTTGCAAGCTATTAAAATTTACATATTACATATTATTTTATATGCATATTTACATATTATTTTTTATTTGAAAAAATCTTAAAACATTAAATTTAATTATGTTATTTAAATTAATTTAAATAACAAATTATTGAAATATCTATGAAATAATCTATGAAAACTAATATTGGAAGAATTATTCACTAAATTTGACAATCCTGATTTTAAGTATCGGATATTATAAGTAAAGTGAGTAAAATAAAAAAAAAATCTGTAATGGAAATTTTTCGTTTGGATCGTTAAATTTGCTCGAATTTTTATAAAATTTGTTATTGAAAAAAAAAATTTGATACAGAAAAACAGAAAAACTATAGGAATAGGAAATGTTGGTATCGAATTATAAAAAAATATTCAGTTTGAAAACATACGTAAGAAAGACTAAAAAATGATTAAATTGAAATTGAATTTTCTTGAAATATTTGGTTATTTGTATATAATCGAAATTTTAACTTGAGAATTTATAATATTATTTCATCAAACTTTAAATAAATTTATGTATAAAATAAAATGTAAATTTAAAATGAAAGGATCTAATTATACGAATTTAAAGTCATATAATATCTCTTTATAGAAGAGAGTTCAATGAATCAATTATCGTAATATCTCATAGCTATAACGAGCTATAACGAATACAGATAAAATTAAATATTCAAAAGTGATTTCTATATAATTCTCGAAATATTTAAACCTATTCTAATATATTTTATTTCAATTAAATAATAAGTATTAATCATTTGATTAATTTCGAGATAAAAAGTAACATATTTAATGGAGTTTTAATTAGTTTTAAATTAATTATTTTTAATTGTGTGGAAAATTGCAATCATATAAAACGAAATTATTAATCTAATTAATCACTTATATCTTATTATACGTTATATTAAAATTTACCACAGAAATACCGCGAACATTCTTCATTTCAGAATAATCTATTCACATTATTAATATTCTAATTAATTAAAAATATTTAAAACTATCTTGCTAAAACGTACATGAACATTGTATCATATTATAATATTCATAAATTTAAACAAAAATTATTTAATGTTGCTGTTTTCAATTATTGTTAATTTTAATTCATTTTAAAATTTATCCACTGACCGCTATTGAAAATATTATTATTTCTCAAATATTGTCCATCTTCAATTATCACCACTACTTGGCTTAATATTCGAAACATTGAAAATAATCATCAGAGCCGAAAAATATACAATATTCATACATTTGAAGAAATGACCGTCATCAAATATTGTTATCCGTGTCTCCTCCCCGTTCTTTTGATCTTCCAGCAGATTTATATAGACCATTCGGTATGATATTTTCTTTATAACAAATATTTTCAAAGACTTTTTCCACTTGGTCTCTTTCTCCCGTCTTTTAGAAAACAATAAAAGGCTCGGCAACCGGCTGTGTATCAGAGATGGGGTTTCATTTAGTTGAGTTCTGAAGAAAGAAAGGGATCTCATTTCAAAGTACAAGCTCTTTACGCCTTTGGCTTTTCCGTCTTTGCGGGCCGTAGGGGATCTTGCCAAGGATATGCATAATACTTGGAAGACTTTTTAGAAGAGATACTCGCTATAAGCTCCCTAAATAAAATATATATGTAATTAATTTCTGATTGGGGTATTTAAAATCGCGGAACATCTTCATCCGGAAATAGAACGATACGTTTAAAGGCAATTTATCATGATTTTATATACGTTTGGATGCGTTTGCGGTTAATCCTTATGATAATAAGATATCTTATTTGCTTTACGTAAAAAATTAAATGTTTATCTTCCCTTCAAGAGAATCTCAAATTTAATTCGATCGTTACTTGATTCATTTGATATCGATTTGTATTCTAGGATAATCACGATGAAATCGAAAATTGAATCACACATATTATCTTGCTCTCAAAAGATTTTTAAATTTAACTAAAACGTTTATTTGATTTATATTCCAATATTGGAATTTTTATTGGTAGGAAATTTTTTAAATCAGAAATCTTTTCAGGATTTTCAAATCTAGTTCAATTCGTTATTTGACGTATTTGCTATCAATATTATATTTTTATTACGAGCTATAATTTCTGAAATTAAAAATTGAATTCACAGATCTCAAAGGTTTTAAATCTATCGAATCATTATTATTTGGAATATTGTTAACGATTTATATTCCAAAATTGGTATGTCAATTACGTGCAAGAAAACTTTTTAAGTCAGATATTAAATCAGGAATTTTTCCTTAAGAAGATTTAGAATCCAGTTAAATCTTCGTTATTTTATTTATTAATTTCTATTCCAAGAATAGAATATTTATTATGAAAAAATAAGTAAAATCAGAAATTGAACAATGTCGAAGAGACTTTAGGTATTGTTGGTAAGGTTAATAATGGATGATGAAAAATTTCTGCGAATAACTGTACGCCAATTATGCGATTCGGTATAAATTAACTATCTGAATGAAGAATCTGTATAATAGAAATTCATTAATCCGCTATGGCACTTGATTTCTTTTGCGAGATCTGATACATTCGCTAATTATAGCGAACTAATATAAAGTATAGAACTGACACACCCACGTTTATGAATGAGAACAATTCCCAGAGATCTGTACAGAGATTTTTCTCTGCTTGAGAATTATTTTACATAAACTTCCTTGTCGTGATATTTTCATGGAAATGTACGTTCATAAAATTGATAAGAGACTAATAGCATTCCATGCTATCTAAATATACATATAATATAAACTTTTACAATATAAAAGTTTTTATGAAAAGCCGTATAAATGAAATATTTCCTTTAATTAAAATTTTATTGAACAATAAAATACGAATAAAAATTGTATCGAGTTTCTCAGATGCCAAAATGATTGATTTTGAGAGATCCATTTTTTGAAACATATTACTTCAAAATATGAAATCATGATTAGTTTTTGAACAAAAGAACTATTGGCTTCTGACTAATTTGATTGTAATCAAATTATTTTCATTAAATTTTTAACATGTTTATTTTTAAAGATTTATGAGATTTCTAACATTTAAAAAAAATCTCCTTATTCTGTAATTTTTTAATATGATAAATCAATATCAAACTATGTAGTTAATTAATTTATCAATTAAAAGTTTGAGGAATAAAGAAATGCTTGAATCCTTCACATACATTCATTCTACGCAAATGAACTACAAATTCATAACTACACTAAGTAAACATTAAACATCTATTTATATTCAGTTTAATCTTTCTAAAGAATACCTCTTATTCTTATCGTTCACTTTCGACGAAGAAATATACAAATATCCATCCTACAATCGAACAAAAAATCACCATTCTTCGCGATACAAATTCAATCAATCACTCCAATTACAAAAATCATAGATTGCACGCGATCGATTCGTAAATCGACGGTAATTAAAAATCGATGATGCAGAGCTATTATATCGAGCAGCATGAATTTTTTTCCCCCTCTCACTTCCTTAGGAGAGATTTGTAATCACGTACAAAAATCGATCGCCCATAAAGCGATACCGTAATTATAAAAGCACGAACTTTACGAGGGACTCGAGAGACCCAAATAACAGAACAGTAGTGTATTTAATCCCAATGGTCTGTGTTTAACGTTTCGCTGCGCAATTTGACGAAGAACGGGGCAAAGTGGCCGTGAAGGAAAACGATTTTGGGATCTAGCTCGCCCTATTATTCGAGCGATAATTTAAGGGAAAGCGGGAGGAGGGGAGGTGTGATGTATAGGTAGCGAGTTTATGCAACGCCATTGTCTCGATGGGTACTGTTATTTATGGGAAGGTCTCATCTTCTAAAAACGGAAGGTGCGTGTACCAAGAGAGGCAGCGTGACGCGAATAACGATCGGGTATGGAGGCTGGGGCCCAGTAATTAAAGATTAGCGAGGTGATTAGCGAGGGAACAGGTATTTAAATCTCCTTGAAATGATTTGTCGAGTGCCCATCCCTTCTGCCCAGTCCCCCGCTCAAACAACTGATTGGCGAGGAATCCACGCTATATCCACGATTCTGTGTACCAGTTACCAGGCTATCTAATTACGTTCCAAACGCTTTATGGCGGATATGATAAAATTTAACGTTTGATTATTCGAATGAAATGATTTATGGAAAGCAATGTAGAGTATATATGTCAATTACTTTGATGATTGATGGTCAAATGTGCAAATTTGTAAAATAGGATTCAAAAAAGGATGTTGTAATTTGGAAAGCATAAAAGTCTTAAATAAATCTTGGACTGCAGAAAATAAATTTTTTTTTTTTGTTAAAAAAAGTGTATTAGACTATCAATAGGATATTTTGGAAATGTAAAATAAAATAGAATTGAATATGTAAATTATACTTGAAAAAAGAAGAATTTTTGGAGATATTGAAAAAGAGAATAGGATAAAATTTTTGATTATCTATTTCTGAAACACGCTGTATACACAATAATTTATATGTGGATACGTGTAATTGCTGGATAACTATAGAATGAAATCAACATACTGCTTTGTCAGGAATAGCATACGACGTATCAAGTGTTGAAGTGGTGAAGGATATAATGATAAGGAAATGGCCAGGTTGAATGATGTTCCGTTTCTATCCATAATTTCATCTCATTAAACCGCAACGTGGCTGTTTTCTATACATTAGCAAGTCAATCATAAGCAAACCTAATGGTCAATGCATATTTAACAATATTTTCTTTTTTAACGGTACTTGGTTTCTCTTTACATATCATTACGTTTTAATATATATATTTTTTTTAATTTTTTTCAATTTGATTATTCCTAATAATACATGCTTGATATTTTATGATATACACTTACTCAATATTCTATAAAATTCTAATAAAATTAAATTTAAAACGAAGATTCAAATATTTATGAGATAAAACAATAATCCCTCCCCATAGTATCTGAATATTACATTGAATGCGTTTCTGTTTGACGATAATAAATATTTTTAAATCATTTATTTCTCCAATAATGGAGTCGTATTAAATATTTCGTATGCTTTTTGTGTATCACGAACATAAGAAGCATAGAAGAATAAAAGAAAGAGAAATATCATGCTAATATAGTATATAATTAGATCAATTAGTAATTAATTATATTAAAGATACAACAGGCCGTGTGTTGTGTCATGAATAATTAACAAGTTTCGTGTTTCCGTGAAAAACGCTTAATTAATGATGAAGCTGCGTTAGTCCAGTATAGCAAATGCCACTCACGTACATCGCGTGCTGATCTCGCAAATCCACGAGCTAGACGTTTAACTTGCGACAGATTTTTTTTTCTCTTTCTCTTTCTCTCTCTCTCTCTCTCTTTTTAAGCCGAAATGTCGACGAAACGGACAAACTTTTCAACTTGTTGGCGATAATTGGGGCTAGGAATATGACATATCGTCTTATCACCAGTGTACAAACATTGCCATAGACAGTGACATCGCATATCCGTTTCGTTTAATCGCAAATATATATATATATTTATATATATATATTTATATATATATATATTTATATATATATATTATATTTATTTATTATTATTATTATTATTATTACAAGAAAATTGTTACGTAACATTTTTTCGTAGATGTAAGTTATTCGAAATTGAAATAAAAAAATGATCACTTAAAGTACTTTTATATATGTTCATATATATTTTCTGTATCACGAAATTTGATTCATTTAATTATTTATCGGTTTGTTTGAAGTAATAGTAATTTCAATAATACTTTGATTTTTTTTAAATAACAATGAAATGATTTTATCATTTCTTCATTTATCAAAAGAGATTATATATATAATAAAGAGATTATGATTATTTATATAGACTAACATGCTTTTATTAAATCTCTGTAAATATCTTTTCGATATGAAATAACATTTAATATAAGAATAATATTTCAAACCGCATAATTTTATAACTGCTTATTAGATATTTAAAATATAGAATACTGTATTAATAGAAGACACAAAAACTATTTATGAATATAATTTTATATAATAATTATTTAATATGTTATCTTTTAAAAGAAGAATCACAAATTTCTTGCTGTCACATTTCCTTTATTTATATTTATTTATTTATATTTATTTGCATTAGTCTGAAATAAAATTATTTTATTTTCATTTATTTTACCTATTCGCACAACATTAAATACCGCAATCACAACGAATAATAATGTTTCTTGTGAAAGTCATCATTTCAGATAAACGTTAATTTTAATTCGTACGGTTAAAAATAAATTAAGTTCGAAACTTTCACGAAAATGAGGTTATCCGTGATTACAATTTGTAACACAACGAAGAGATTCGGATAAAACGAACATTAGGCAAAAAAAGTTAAAAAGCGCATATCGTTATATTTAGAAAAGAATAAACCGCATAGTTCCCCAGGGTGATATTTAAAAGTCGACGCCAGTGTCGAAAGTTTTCCCTGCCTTTTCACGCAATTCTTTTCTTGGGAACGTAATCCCACGGGTGACTAACACTGACGCTGACGTTGCTAAGCTTACGTAGAAAGTTTTGTAAGTACTTGTCTGTTTAAGTTATTACAGGATAAATGCTTGTCACCCAACTTAGTAAATCTTGGGAAAGATATGTTTGCGATTTATGCTACGTGATTTCTTTTTATCTGTCCGAGATATTCGTTTGAAATGTTAACAATAATTATTTTAATTGAATCAAATTTTTAAATAATATCTAATGCTTACATCATGCACAATTTAGGAATGTAATGATTGAATTAAAATTTTTTGAAATTTTGAAAATTAACTTATATTCATAATCAATTTTATCGAGCTTTTATCCAAAAAATGAAAACGAAAATTTTAAATAAATCCGATTATTTAAAAGGTAAAATATGTAACTCGTTTATAAATTTCAATTCAATATTCGCAAATAGAAAAAATTTCATTTTTTTTTATTATACGTTCCACTTTCTGAAATTCATGATTTTTTATTAGTAATGAAAATTATTTAAAAAATTTCTAAAATTAAAAAAACAAATTTGTTGTTTTAAGGATAAATATTTTTATGAAATCAAATAAATGCAGGATCATTGACACGAGAATTGTCAATTCTTTATCTTATCCGTTGAAATTATAAAAAAATTCCAAGGAAATTCCAAGTTATTTTCATTATTTCTTTTTATACTTCCCCTATCAAGTCATTTGGAAATATATCTAGCAATGTATTAATAGAAATTCTAGCATGAAAATTATATTTTCTCTTTATTTCCAGGAGTGCGAGGACTTAAGAATGTATCCATCGATATTCCATTGGCCGTAGCAGATGGCACCACCGTCAATATGAGTTGCGGATACGATCTAGAATCAGATACTTTGTACACAGTGAAATGGTACTACAAACGTTTTGAATTTTTTCGATACATTCCTAAAGAAATGCCACCTACAAGTGCTTTTGGAGAATTGGGTAACAAAGTTCTCGTAAGTATTCATTACAATTTTCTATTCGTACTTGCAAATTAAATATTACATTAAATAGTACTATACTTCATTCGTATGTAACTGATGATTAAAAAATAATATCAATGAAATTTCTTTTTTTCTTTTTGATTATTTTATATTTATCATGTTTTTGTTATATTTATAAATTAATGATATGTATTTCGTTACTTTTAATTAAGAATTTTTTGTTTACGAATAACTGGTTGCTTCGTTATTAAAATATGTAAAGATTCGTGTAAATTAAAAAATTGAATCTTTTTTAAACGCGAATAACTAGTTGCTTCGTTAAAATTCGTTAAAATAAGGCGGTTTCACAACAGTAATCCACTGGACGCTACTCAGAGAATTGTCGTCGAGTTATTTCGAGCTAGGAACACCTTTAGAATTTCTTACTTATTAAAAGTTGGAAGGCGATTCTGTGCGAATCACGTTTTACACTCGCACCTGACGTGCAATCGTTGAGAACCGAGGAAACGGAAATGAGTCTCTCAAATTATATTTCTCCAAATTCGCCAAACCATGAAAGTTTGTTACCATTCATGCCCTACTTTATTATATAATTATATTTAACAAACTATACATACTGGTGGTACCACGTATTTTAACTTTAATTAAATGTATTCCCTATTTTTCGTGCCATGAATTATGCACATATGT
Organism: Apis laboriosa; assembly: GCF_014066325.1. Lineage (NCBI taxonomy): Eukaryota > Metazoa > Arthropoda > Insecta > Hymenoptera > Apidae > Apis > Apis laboriosa. The sequence goes on from NW_025222420.1 coordinate 619,263, forward strand.
ATGTGCATAATTTTCATTGTAATCTTTGCGTAATGAACAAATTAATTATTTTGTTAAAGATTTCGTACTGGATTCGAAAAAATGGGATATATCTCATTGTTATTACATGTTTGATATTCCTTTTTATAAAATAATCGAGGGAATTATAAGAACAATAATTTTAAATCTGGTCCATGATATTAATATAACGATCATGAAATATACATTCATTAAATGTACATATATTTATGGATAATTATCCATAATAATTATGTAAAAATTCTACAAAGAATATTTTATTAAAAAAAATTTTTTTTTTTAATTCGATATAAGCAAAAATTAAAAATATTAGAATATTCTTCTGTTCTATTAGAAAAGAGCAACAAGAATTATTTTTGTTACAAACCTTTCAAAAGGAAATATCTTTGTCGTTGAAATAACTAAGATATATTTGAAATCATTATGTAAACTATTTAAAAAAATATAAATAATTAGAAACATTTGAAAAATAATCTCTAAATTCAATATAAATTGATAGTGGTCGACCGATCTTTTTATTTAACTTAGAATTTAAACAAGAAGAAGTTAAATCGACATTTTTAAGGGAATTCAGACGCATAGATTTCATTTTGATACGATCGATAGAACGTTAAATTTTCGTCAGTCGCATTCTAATTTGCTAAAAGCATTCACAAACATTGGTGACCAAGCAAAATGTACCGTTGCTACGACCGGCTGATCTGGAAGAAATCCTGATTAGTTGAAACTATTCGAAGCTTCCGGGTGTAAGCTGTGTTCTTTTAGACAGTTTAATTAATCTAACGAAATCTGGGAACAATTCTCTGGATTGATTCTACAATTCTAATATATTAAACCAATAAATAAATTGCTTAATTAATTCTACCATTGAAATTAAATTAATTCTGTATATATGAATCTTTTATTCTTTCATTGTATTGATACAAAAACATATGATTTTTTATTTATACAATAAAAACTGATTTTGTATGCACATCCAAATTGATAACTTATCTTTGTAACAATGATAAAAAGCAATTGTCTAAAACTCATTTCTTGCATACTATCATCAGATAAACATCTTATAAGAAAGTAAATAAATAGAACCTGTTTAAAAATTCATTTCTATGTTTATCGTAGAAAATTTATATTGTACTTAACGTTTGCAAGCATATTATATATTTACGTTAATTATTATTTTCAAATAAATATAAATAATAAAACATATAATAAAGTAATACGTATTATTAAATAAAGTAAAAATCCTATTCATCCTAGCAACTTCTAAGAAATTTCAATATTAAATTATATGAATAATCTATATGTTTCACGTAAACAAGAAACATCTAAAAATTGAATATCTATGATTATACTATTTATTAATATAATTTTCTAATAATTTTTATATTATTTTAAGTAAAAATATAAATAAAATATATAATAATATTTTGAATTTATTTTTTAATTCAGTCATATCATTTACACGTTACCATATCACATCACAGATAAATTAAATATAACGTATTACACGATAATTAATAATATTATACATTAAATATCGCGTTCAGATATCATTAATCAATAAATTATCGTGCAGAACCTGATACCTGAAAACCGTAATACCTTATAAAACACACACATGCTCGAAAGCAAACCAACTGTTTAAATTACCATCAAGCTACGAGTACATTACGTACGCACATCTTATTAAGTGAAAGCAAAGAGGAAACGTAAATGAAGGTATAACTGAATTCTGTCGTTTATTCTCTTGCTCAAGTAACTAAAATCATTTTCCCGGCCGGAAAAATTATTCTCTCATTTCGAAGTCTCATTACGTTGATAATTTTTCCACCGCGTACCTGTTCACGTGAATCCATTGCCCGTTACGCATACATTGTATCGTATCGCGAGGCCTAAGGGATGATGTGCGGCTGCAACCGCGCGAAACAAACAAACGAACGAAGGGAACGAAGGGAATAGCATAGGGTTGGGTACGACTCGTATTTCACAAACGGTAACATTATTAAAATTATCAGTGAGCCGGGATGAATTTATGCGTAGCCGTGGCCGGCAGCAGAATTGTCGAATCGATGAGAGATGCGCGATGGTGTGAAATAGTATGTACAGCCATGCATCGATGCGTGACTGCACGTCGATCGCCCATCGCCGATCGAATCCCACTTATTTTCGAGCGAAACATTTCATCCGCAATTCCGCTCAATCCGTTTTTCTACCAATCCGAAGTAATTCTTCGAACGCATGAAACAATAGTTGGCGGTGTTGTGTTTTCCACTTACGATGTGAAATTACACGCTCGATTCGTGCGTACGGGCACGACGATGAAAAATCTTGCATCAAGATTTCTTACGAGTAGTTAACCTCCGAGCGAAACTAGCCACTCTTGCTTGCTTGCTTGCTCCGATGGAAATTATTATTTCTTTCCATTCTTTCCATTTGTAAAAAAAAAAAAAAAAAAAAAAATGGAATTGGAATGTTAGAATTACTTTTGGATTGCATTGCGGATCGTTTTAGGTTACATTGTTGTATTGGCTAGATTTAGCTTCAGCTTTTAATTTCGAGTGTATACTGAAATATTTGAATGTATTATAATAAATATTGCATTTATTATAATATTTATGTATCAATTAATTCGATCCAAGTTTATTATTAAATTTCATTGTTTCATTTAATTACAGAAACTTGATGAAACTGCGAAAAATGAAATGTAAAATCTGATAAAAAAAGGAATAAAGCAAGTACAAATAGTTTTTGTAGCTTTCGTACTTTCTTCTATTCGAGCACGATTTCGAAATATTTTTTTTCGATGAAGATTAAGAATAAAAATTCTGGCGTTTTTTTTTTTTATTGCTCCCTAATTGCTTCCTAAGCTGGATTTACATTGATCAACATAAGTTTAAGTTTGTTTTATCTGACTAAAATTTAGCTTGCGCAGTTGATTTTGATCAACTTGAAGCTGAATTTGCTTGTACAGTTAATATAAACGCGGCTTTAACAATGTTGCATTTATGCATGATTTATAGATTGGTTTAATATTAACAATTTTGAAGATTTTCTTAAAAATACAATTAGATCAATTAGAGAAAAATTAAAAATGATATTTCTATTATTTTCATGCGATTTTAAAATATTTGTTAGAATTATACTTGGAATTTTTATTTTTTAATTTTGTTGGTACTGATATTAAATTTTCATCCAATCATAGACCGATATTAGCTATTTTTTATCTAAACACCTCTTCGATTATATTTATGTTATTATTTTTCGTTGTATATGTAATTTTCTTTAAATTTTACCGTTAATAAATAATGATAAAAAATCCAATTTGAATTTTATATTTACTATTATAAGAATACTAAAATATTAAAATTAAATTTAGTATTGGAATTGCATCTTTAATGCAATTTCAAGAAGACCACTGTAATTATAGAATTATATACGATAATTATATTAAACTAGAATTATGAAATTGAGAAAATAAAAGGATTAATAATAAAAATTGCCCTCGTTAAATTTTAATTCACTATCCAACCTCATGATCTAATTAGATATAGTGCCTTTCCAACCACCTATGGCAATTGTGCACAAGTGTATGATGAATATTCTTTAAAGAAAATTTAAATTGATAAAAAAATAAAACTTCTAATTATTCAAATAAACGGAAAATAAAAATAAATTAATAAAAGGCTAAAATTGAGAAGGGAAATTTTTGTTACGAACTTTTTAATTATCAATATAATATTAATTACAAACAAAATATGACCGGCTATTAATAAGCACAAAGTCAAATTTTTTAATTATAGTGTACTAATTATTATTATAAAAATGCATTTCGTTTCATTCAAAAATCAAATTTCAAGTGACTCGAAGTGAATCAGCTTAAAAAATTAATCTAATTACAAATCACAATACACAACAAAAAACTTACGATGTAAAAATTTTTATCCAAGAGATAAAATATATATATTCTGATAAACTGTATGATATCCGTTGAAAAAACTCCATCAACCACAATCAATATAAAAAAATCGAATATCAACGTTATCAAATTAATAAATTCCATATCCTCTCCATATCTCCTCTCCGTTGTCATCAACATCTCTTTCGATGGAAAAGCGACGAGGGGTTAAGCGAAGATAATCGTTCGACGATTGGCAAGTTGGATCATGAGAATGTTCACACCGTAAGCGCAACACACCACTCGATGAAAATTGATTGTGTGATTTATACGCTGCCACTGGCAACATGTAATTAATCGTTGTTGTGAGGTATTGTTTGTCATGAACGGGCGAATGTGCGAGGATGTCAAAGGGAACGAGTAAGTGCGATCGATTTGCAATAAATGGTACGTATCCTCCATCCCCCTCCCCTCCCCCCTCCTTCCCATGATCATCGACGCTTGAATTGACCCGGTCAGGCCGCTGGTATGGACGACGAGTCGCGACGCCACCGATCGCTTCATATCGTTTCATATTTTTCAATTTTAATTTAATTACACGGTATCAATTGACGGTGACGCGCAAAGGTGAAAATATTCGTGTTTTATCATCGTGGCCATCGTCCCGTCGAATTTTATTTAAATTGCGCCAATAAGTTATGCCCGGCGTGAAACAATTATCTCGCGTTGTAGGTGGATGGACACGATGTTTCGGGATTTATATTTAATTGAAACAGATTCAATAAATTGGAAATCTTTTAAATTTGTTATTGCACGGCGGTGAGAACATGTTTGCGAGAGCATTTTATCGGACGTGCGTCCGATATTGACATTTGTAACGAATGTAAAAATAACTCGTCTCTGAGAGAGAGAGAGAGAGAGAGAGATTGATACGTTATAGAATTTTGAGATATACGTTTATTTTTTTTCTTTTTTTTTGGAATTTTTTTTATTTCATTGTGCTTCGTTTATAACGTTGTGACTGTTTTTTTTTTCTTTTTTTCTTCAATTATCCATTATTACTACGATTCTCTCTATTTTTTGTAGTTAATTAATTTTCGTTAATGTTACTTTTAATTACGTTACAGTTAAATCAAAGTGATGCTCATCGCGTAGTTTTAAGGGACTTGCAACCAAGCCACACTGGAAAATATCGCTGTGAAGTTTCTGGCGATTCCCCATCGTTTACTACTATAACGGTCGCCGCTTACTTATATGTTGCTAGTAAGTATCATAATATTTCATTTATGTTAAGAAACAATAAAAATTAAATGGTTTCTAATAATTTTATAATTAGATAATCAATTATTTAAAATTTATTATCCTGTTAAATATTACTATCATTATTATCCTGTTAAATCATCAAACATTAATAAACAACTAAATCGAATTTTATAATAATTTTATAGTAATAATTACGTGACCGTTTATCTAAAATTTATTTACCTCGTTGAATGCTATTTAAGTTAAAAAAAAGAAAAACTAATTATTTTATACTGTATACTTATAATAAATAGATTTAAAGTTAATATAATTTTTTTGCTTTTTCTTCGAGCAAGTATGAAAAAATATAATAATGAGTTATTTCTTCATTAGTATGCAAACTCGCAATTATGAAGTCATTTATCAAATAAAAATATATTCACACTAAGGCTGTGAAAAGGCATTAACAGCCTCCGATATCCACGGTATCTGCTTACGCGTGATATAAATAATGCAGCCAAGGGGGATAATTTGTTCGTAAGGAACATTAAGAAATAGTAAAACAGTGCAACATTAGTGCTCGTTTAATATTCCTAAAAAATATGTAAAATGAAGTTCTCCTTGGAATACGAATTATATATATAAATCATCGCTTCTTAAGGGTTAGATCATTAAGCGTTTCCTGGCTCATTTAATATTTTTATATCCTCACCTAATCCATATCAACATTAGTTAAATAAATCTATAATATTTTTTTCTCATTTTACCACGATAAGATAAATAATACGATGATACAATACAATTATCAAATATCCATTTGTTTCCTTTACTTATTTACCGATCTCCAGTCTTTTTTTCTTGTAAAAATGAAAACCGTTCCGAGTGAAATTAAAAACAACTTTAAACGCGGAACAAAAGCCGTCCAAGTAATAAAATCGAGAACGACGAATCGGTCTCATTAAATCACCGAATACGCTTCTTTTCATTTAATCATCCATCTTTCACAGCTCTCTTAACCGAGTTACTGTTAATTAACAGCCCCATTCTAATAAACATAACCTCGCTCGCTTCTTTTCAATATCATTTCACCTACTTTCCTCGCGCGAATTGATCCTTTAATACGCACTATTAACTTTCAATGAAAAAAAAAAAAAAAAAAAAAAACATTGAACGAGAAACGCACGAAGCACATTCAAATACCTGTGACAAGTCCAAAGAACCGGATCGTGACCCATTATTTTTTTCTTTCTTTTTCTTTCTTTTCCTTTTCCTTTCATCGATTCGACGCCGATGTCATCTTCGACTCTTGCCAGTTATTTCCCCATTGATCATTCCACACGATGAGCTACTGCGGTTAATTGAAACGCGCACGATTCGAGGAGGAGGGAGTGACGAATCGAGACATAGAAAAGGGGAGGAGAGGCGGGAGAAGAGAAAAATAAAAAGGAGAAAGAAGATACGAGAAAAGGATAGAATATCGTGCCTCGTTCCCACCGTCTCGCATCCTCGTTGAACGTCGACTTAACGACGCCACAACCACGGTAGCGATTCCTCTTTGAAGAGACGAGGTGATTGCCTCTCCTTTCCGATCACGGATCGCTCGTAAAAGCTCGATACTGGATCGAGCCTTCGAATCTCGCCTTGTATCCCTCAAACCTTCCTCCCTTTCTCTCTCTCTCTCTCTCTCTCTTTCTCTCTTCCACTTTTCTTCCTTTTCTCCATTCTCACGAGACAGGATGATCGTCTCGCATCCACAACATTACCAAACAAGTTCAAAATGGTAATCTTCGGCCGATCGTGTCCTTGAGAGTGTGCGAGAGGAGAGAGACGAGGGACTTGGAGATACTCAGGCGGAAGTCATTCGAGCCGAAGTGAGACAATTCTTTGACAGTTCGCTACCGGTACCAGGAAATTGACTGCCTTCTGTGGACGGCATAATGATCCCTCGAGATGTACAATGACGTGTTACGTATTCGGAATACCTCGATGTAGCGTAGCTTCGGCGAAAATCGTTCAACAATAGACTTCCTATCCGTTCTTGAAATGTACGAGGATGATGCGAAAAAAGGGAAAAAGTAAATCGGATCGAACGACGTATCGAAAGATATTCCAACAATGTATATGTTCTGTTAATAATAATCGGTGCAATTTTATAAACATGAGTAAATGTACCGTTGATATAATATTCATTACATTTATCTAAAACTTGAAATTAGGTGAATATAACTTGTTATTTTAAAAAGTAAATTATTTATTTATAAGAAGCAAATATCTAACGAATATATTTTTTCTCATTGTTAGTTTATCGATGTCCTATACGCTAATGAAGTTTGACATATTGATCGAGGATATATTATAATTATCATAGAAGATAATTATCAAATAAGATTTTTTTGTTATTAAATAATTCAATGAATTTCAGATTTACCAAAAGGGGATCCTCAAATTAGAGCCGAAAAGATACGCTACGCGGTAGGAGACACGGTGCGTGCAAATTGCACCGTTCCTTCGGGAAATCCTCCGGCGAATGTGACATGGACTGTGAATGGAGTACAGGTGAGCTTATTAATATAAAAACTTTTAAGCGTTGATAAGCTGCCATTGTTATTTGAATCAATAAGTTACTTTTGCTATGCATTTATGTTATATTTTATTACCCTATACGAATTTTATTAGTCTAATTAAATGAATCAAATGATATTAAATAAAACTATTAGATGTAACAATTACTAGATAAAAATTAAGAATATCGAAATTTCAACCTAAAGTTATTGCGTATTATAAAAATTAATAAATTTAAATTAAATAATTATTCATAAAAGGAAGAAATAAATAATTAAAATAATAAAATCTAAGATTCTTGAAAATCTTTTGAAATATTTTTTATATTTTTCACAAATGATTTACCGTAATAAATTCTTCAATTTTAAGATCTTTTTGGAATACTATAAATACAAATGAACGTGTAAGAAAAATGATAAATAATTGTAGGTAACTGAATTTTATATGCATCTTAAATATTCTTTCCGCGTATAGATACACACAACAACTCATACCTATATCAATGTAAATCACATGTGTCTTTAATTTGAAATACCGGTCTCCAATTATATAATTCCGGTCTGATATTTGCTGTTCTCATAAATTTACGATATGTCAATGATAATTGAAAAATGAGAGATAAACTTCAAATTTTAAATTTAAAATTTCCGCATATAAATATGTAATTATTAAATAAAAATTGTCAAGATGAAAAATGCGAAAAAATTCTTAGTTTCATAAATAACAAAAGAACTGCGACGTAAATGTGAACAAATTATAGTTAATTGTTTATAATTAAATTCAAACAAATATTCGAAATGTATATATCATTAATAACATAATTTGTTCACCAAAAATTGATGATTATTTATAAATTTAGATCTATACTTTTCATAAACTTTTTTTTCATAAACTCATCTAAATACCTATAATTTATTTTAATAACTTTATTACGATTGAATAATAAAAAGAAATAAAAAAGATTATTGTTTCTATCTAAATAATATATTATTATTCTACTTAAAAATTACATAAAAATCTATATTCAATGCTAATTTTGCAAATTTCGAATAATTCTATCAAGAAAATAATTAAATGGAATATAAAAATTTAAAAATTCATTATTCTCTTATAACATAAAGCATTTATATTACCTTTTAACATTATTTTCTAATAAATATTCTATTTAATAATAAATATTCTATACACACAAAATTAAAAAATGCATAAATATCAAAATCATCAAGTTTCACATATAATTTTCTACCTTTTATTATATGAGGTCAATTAAATGTATGTAAGCATTAACATAATTATAAGAAAAAAAAAAATATTGAGAAAATATATGGAATGTGATTCATATCAAATATAATAATACCGTTATAAGTGTCAAAAGTCACTGAAAAAATTATTCTTAGTTTAGTCATTTTCTAACTTTTATTCGATACAAAGTAACAATTTGAAATTATTTACGGATTTCCTAACAATCCGCTAAATATTATACTTGTAAAAGAATATACCATAAAATATTCATAGTCTCTTTAAAAAAGATCATAATAATGTCTATGGTATAATCGAAAAGCAGCAAGTACTGTTACATACTTATGTATAGTATTAAATCCTATCCTGTTTATTTTTCTTTCCTTTCGCGTTCCAGCAATAATATATGCATGTTTTAATAATGTTTTCCTGATTTAAAACATTTTCTACATCATATTTATATATCTTTCATTCTACAAATTTTATTTTATTGCAAAAAAAAAAATACGATAATAAGAAAAATATTTTATGTATACATAATAATATTTATACATAATAATAATCTAAGCCTAATTATTTTAAACTTCAGAAAAAAACACACTAACTCTTTTCAATAATTATTTATATTTGATATAATTACTCTACACCTGCATTTAATATTATTTCAATGTAAAATGTATCTAAACATTATTAAATTTTTATAAATTAAATTAATTCTATTAAAAATAAATATAATCGCGAGATAGAATTAATATTATGTATTATGTATTGAATTACTTAAATGTACATATAATTATTTTACGAATAATTACATATACATTTAAAACATATTATATATAACGCTCAATTAATTTTGTATTTGATTTTATCATCAATGTGAAGTGAAATACGATGAAAAGATATATTCTTTTTTATCATTTGCATTTCACATTTTATAAATAAAATTTTATATTTCAGGTAAATTCCAGCTTCATGATGAACATTACGGACAAGTTTGGTGACAATCAGCAATTGATGACTATCGCAGGATTGGACTTCGAGACTATACAAGATAGCTTTAACAACGGAAGATTACATATTGTTTGCAATGCTAACGTCTTTCATTTGTATAAAAAACAAGCCGATGTTATTTTGATCGAGGAACGGCCACGTCTGGCATCAGTATTAGGAACCCGAGAATCTTCTTATATTGGTACATCTTCTAAATCTCTTTTCAGCTGATCATTCATAATATGCACAATACTCTCTTTTGATAACCGGATATAGGCATTGTGCTGTTCAGATATTCGAGATATACACAAAAATGTATCTTTTTATTTTTACCAATAACGACCATTGTAAATTGTAACAGCTAGTAAAAGACGAGAAGGGATTAATACGTTCAATGCGACAAATCAAAAGGAAATCAAAGGAAATATCCGATGATGGATATTGATTTTTCAGAAATAAAGAAACAGTTGTAAAACGAAAAACGACAACGAAATTCAAAACAGCTGTGTATATTGATGATAACATTTGTATTGAACGCGTATGCAAAAGAAAAGCCGGATATGCAGAAAACCTTTTACATCTCTTACATTTGGGAAAATATGATGCGATCATTCGACATCATAGATTAGAAAATTTTTATAAAATATACGTTCACATTACCTATATTCAATATTAATTAATAGAATTATTTGTATGATGAAATCAATGACTATAGTTGTTATAACAAATTTTATAATTTATGATATAAAAATATCTTTGCTTGATTGCAATTCCGAATGATACTAATTAAAATGAAACTTAAAAAATTTGGAGATAGACAAAAGGTGGACAGAAAGTAATTCTGAAATTCTTTCTTCGGCAATGCATGCATTCCGGAAGATACAAATTATATCTAATATAAAGAGCGATGGATAAATTTTAAATACGAATTTACGAATTCAATACGAAAAAATTTTCTCTACATAAATGTTAAACTATATCTTTTATTCTATTTTTTGTTTTATAATTTTTTTTCTTTTCTTCTCGATAAAATATATAATTCCAAAATTATTTTTATATTATTAATATTATTAATAGTAATCATCAGTAAAGTGCGGATATTCATGCATTTATACAAAATTTGAAAGTACAAAAATGTACAGTACAATACAAATGCATAACATAATAAGAAATGCAAAATATCTAATTATTATTAAATTATATTATTTAATTAACATTTATGATATTTGAAGTAATGAATATTTTGAAATATGAAACAAATATCCATTCAAGCCCTACTTTTTAAAAATTCGTATAAAAATTTGATTTCGCATAAAATCAACAATAATCAAATATAAAAAGGTTTTTCGCTGTCGATAATGAATATCGGCAAAATAAAATTCCCCCATCGATAATAGTTATCGGTAGTCGAAAAAAATTACCATTATTAATATTAGTTACCGATAACCAAGAAATTTCCATCATCGGTAATAGTTATTGATAAACAACAATTTAATTATTTATCATAATAAGTACATTTTATTTTTTTTAAAAATTTAATAATGGTTGTTTTCTGTTTAAATAAAAATTAACTTTTATTGAATGATTTGCAAAAAAAAATTAAAAACCTAGTAAAGTCGTAAGAGATACATAAAAGAATATTATTTATAGTGTATTGAAAAAATTAATTACATTTACGTCAAAATATCACGATATACCTAACTAAACTACTAAACAATACTATTAAATAAATACATTCGATTTCCTTTTCTATTCTATTCAAATAATTCATTAACTAAATCTTCAATTAATCATGAAATTAATTTTTAAAAAATGTTTTATTAAAGACAGTATTAAATATTATAGACTACTTTTATACTATTTTACTTTAACATAAGGAAAATAATAATAAAATTCAAAAAACATAAACAAAAGTAAAAATAAAAGTTAGATTTTATTTTAAATAATACGAAAAAATTCTAAAAAAAGAAATTGAATAATATTGAAGATTTTTTTATTTCTTTTTTTTTGATTTGAAAAAGCTATTTTATACAGCTATTTTTCTTTCAAAAAATTCCGTGTGAAAAAAATATGATTTTAAAAAATTAAAAAATCAAAATGTAATTTATTTCAAATTTTTGATGAATCATATATTTTGTTAATATAATCGTATAATTCTATTTCTCTGAAAATGTTAATAAATAAATAAAATAAATTCATAAACAAGTAAAAATAAAAATATAAAATCTATCTAATCCAATTTAAACATTATTAATTATAAAAAAAAAATTTGTTCGCGTCAGTAATTAAGATATTGAATACTATATCAAAATTAAATCTTTATAATTATTTTTATTATGTATCGTTACATGATATATGAATTTATATTGTTTTTCTAATTTCAGGGCATGCATCAACGCAATTCACACAAACTTCATTTGAAAAATGGTTTATTGCCTCAACTGCTCTGTTACTACGCCACTTCAGATAACAACGATGAACCTGTTATTCACCCAATATGCATATGACTGTATTGAAATGGAGAGGGCAAATTGTTTGTAAAATTTTAAAACTTAAGTGAGACGAGGAAAGAACGACAAATTTTTTGGTTAATATAAATATCGACCGTATGTTATTCGTGTAAATAGGATAAAAAAATTAGCTAATTATCTACGTGAAATTGCGACCTGCGCTGTCTCATTGGAATGAGACAAATTTATAATCTAAATAACATGTCATAATATTATGTATTAGATTGACAAAGTGTCGCGCCAAAGTGTTCGAAAATTTATTTCAATACTATTATACCATGTTTTCTATCCTCTAACAATGATTTTGATACATTTAAAGAATCTTCCGTAAAATATAGCTGCCAGAAATATATCATCTCACGTTTATAGGTAAAAGCTGTTATTGTTTGTGAATAAAGTTTTACTTAAGTGAAAAACAAATAAATAATTCACCTCTGTTATTTTTGTTTTTCTCTTCCTTAAAATTATTTCTATTCCATTTTTTCCTTATTTAATATTCCTGATTATATTGTTATTAAGCAATATTAGTTTGTACTTTAAATATAAAATTATATATTATTGATAAAAATGTGTATATGCATAAAATTTGTTATATTTAATAAATAATATATGTATATATATAAAAAAAATGGATAATATCATAAAATAAAATTTAAAGCATCTTATTATTATTAAATTTAATCTTCCTTTAAAATTCTCAAAATAATTATTATCCTAACAAAAAATGTACAGAACAATGTAATTTAATGACAATACAAATACAAATTTGTACAAATAAAGAGCAAATTACATAAGAGCATTTAATTTAGAAACATTAGTGTTTTCATTCTTAATCTTCTTTCGGCACTTGATTTTGAAGTTTCATTTCTATTACATCCACAGTTGCATCTCTAACTTTACTTTTCTCAAGGCCCAATTGTTGAATTTTTTCCATTTGTTCGGTAACATAAGCTACTCTTCTATCAAAGTAATCCTTTGCATCTATAACTTTTTTTTGAGCATAATAACCAGTTCCAATATCAATTAGAACATTATCAGTTTCTACTAGTTTTCCAACTACGTACATCGAGCCAGTTAATGGCACAAGAATTTCGTTTCCTTAAAAGAAATTCAACAATTTTATTAATATAATATAGGTTAAAGATTCACATTTTCTAACCTCTAAGAAAATATTAAAAAATTAAACATTAGAACTTATATAATTTTTACATTAAAATTTATATAATACAAAATTAATTAAACTTACCTTCCAAAGATGGGCTAATTTTTTCAAGACATGAACCTGATTCTTGAAACTTACTTTGAGCAATTTTTAATGTTTGTAACGAATCTTGGAAAACACCGAGTTCTTGATCTAATTGCTGTTTTAACATTGTAAGTTGTTGAAGATTTAAGGTTGTTAAATCTATTTTTTGTAAATGTGGCGTTTCTGTCATCGAAACTTCTGACATTTTAAATTATTTACTATAAAAATTAATCGAAATCAACGATTTTCCGCACACTCTAACCGTATATCCAAAAACGGTCAACACTGGAGATAAACTCATATGTTTAATCATTAGTTTTAAACATTACTAGATGGCGCAGATGTATCTATATTACTAGTGACATCTTAACTTAACAAAACTAACTATGAAAAGAAACGACATTCTAAGAGACTATGTATCTTTTGTAGTAAATCATATTTTTAGATGTTAAATTATATAAAAATTAGTAGCATTTAAATTAGAATATGAATTAAAATATATATTACAATTATTCTAGTGTTCTTTTTATATTTATAATATGTTATCGTAGCTTTGTTGTCTATTATATAGAGATTATATATTAATTCCGCGTCCTATGTTCTTAAATATCGACGAAAAAACAATGTTTGTTACGCCATCTGTGATATACTGGAATCAACAAAGAAACTATATTCATTTTATCATCAAAAAGAAAAAGAAAAAAAAGACATAAACATTACAAAAAAATCCTCATTTTTTATAGAATACAGCAATAAGCTACGATAATATATTATAAATATAAAAAGAATACTAGAAAAAATTATAATAAACATTTCAATTCATATTCCGATTTAAATGCTATTAATTTTCATATAATTTAATAACTAAAAATACAACTAAAAATACAAAAAAACATTCCTTATAAATACTTCTCAATATAAGCTTCGCAAAACAGTCAATCATTGATTTTGCAAAACAAATAATAAAAGAAGTTATAAGCAAAACTTATGCGATAAATTACACTCGAAAATAAAATTATAAGATAATCTAATTGTATATAATTCTATATAACAAAACTACAAATAACTACAAATAAACTACAAATAACAAATACTATACAAACAACAACAACAAATACTATACAAATAACAAATACTATATAAAACATAATACATACTTCATATATATATCAATATTTTATATATTCATTGTCATGAAAATATAAAAAATTGATATTTAAAATTTAAAAGCAAAATAAAAATGCAAAATTACGTAACATATTATTGACCACAACCATTTTTAATTTCAACAGTATTCATAATAATATCATTACTATTATATTATATTCTATTAATTATATTATAATAGTAGTAATATTACTATTACTATTATTGTACATGTTATTGTACATGCAATCACATATATTCCACCCAAAGCAGCATTTCTATAACAGCAGTTCTAAAAGCCATCTACTTACATTCTAAAACTTTTACTACCTTTATTCTAAAATTTCACGATTCTTTAAACTTCACTAAACTTAAAAAATATCCTAATTGATAAAGATAATTTCGATTCTTAAGAAGAAACATCATCCTAGTCTTCGAATACGATTCTCAAGAAGAAAATTATATCTTAAAATATTCTCATCTAAGCCTACAATTTTTTATAGTTTTTATCCACTAACTAAATAGGTTGTGTAGTACAAATTTAAAAATACAATTTTCCCATATATAAAAATTTTAGAGAGCCTATTTAGAGAAAAATCTCAATAAAATGAAGGGAATTACACAAAACACAATTATTCTTTATTACTGTGTACTAGTATTCTATTGTATACTAGTACAGTCTTTAAAAAAAAAGGGAAAAGGATTAATAAAAATTATACAAAATATACTTACTTTCGAATTGATGAAAACTTCGAAAATTATATTTTCTCTAAACATAACTAATAATTAATATGAAACGTTACTTATTTAGAAGATCAATATAATTAAAAAAATAATTAAAAAAAAGTAAAGAGCGATTCAATAAATATGACTATGGAATAGTAACAAAAATAAAATGTTATAACGAACATTCACAATTATTGCCAAAAGATTTAGTCAAACGAATTTAAATTAGACATTTTAAAAGATTTGGAAAAGTTCTCAACAATGACAAAGAGAAATATACTTACATGTTACAGCAAACGCAGAATGTGAAAAGAATTGCTGAAAAAGGAAACAATTTAGTAGCCAGAAGGGCTACAAACAAAAATATCTTCTACTCGAAATAAATTCGAACAATAAACCGCGAGTGGAATATTCATTTCGTATCGCAACACTAATAAACTAATATTTTTTTTAAAAAATAGAAAAATTACTATATCAATCACGATTGATTTAATACATTCCGATTTAATACATTAATTAATTTACAAAAAAATTGACAAAAAAAAAATGAAAAATTCCCGGATATAATCGATTATTTACGCAATATTACCATTTAAATAACTCGAATTTAAATAAGGCAACACTAGTAACGAGAAATTCAGTGCAGT